>NW_022900927.1:962643-1006232 GCF_012274545.1 Fukomys damarensis | reverse complement strand
AGGCTGAGGCAGGAGGATCACTGTGAATTTGAGACCAGCCGGGGCTACAAAGTGAGTTCCAGGTCAGTTTCAACTACATAATGAGACCCTGTCTCAAAAAAAAAAAAAAAAAAAAAAAAAGAAGAAAAGAAAAATTTAATTTTATGCTGCTATGCAGAATACCTATATTATACATAAAATAAAAAAGAAACATTTTTCTAGAGAAAACTATCCCTACCTTCTTATACATAACAATGTACAAAATGGAACCAGTTAATGGTCAAATTAGTTCATTTCTATTAAAAGCACCTAAGAAATTTGATGAGTCATTTCTAATAACATTGTTTTACAAGATACTAGAAATAACTAGTCTTTGCCTAAAGAGAAAAGGCACTTAAAATTATAGTGAAATTAACATTTGAGAGTAATTCCTTCTGGCAACATCAGGAAAATGGGTTCACTATCAATCACAGAGAAGGTACGCACATTTTCATTTTTGTTGTATTAAAAATATAATTCACTGCCATCTTAACTATATTCATTTGATACTGAAGAAAGAAAATATGCAGACCAATATGGTTTTAACATCTAACAAAGCATGATAACAATTTCTGTAACTGTTAACTAATCTTAAAAAAACTTGCATGAAGTTCCGATAGCAAAAACCTAATGAAACAAATTATTTCTATTGACCATTTAAAAAAAAATGCTTTCGTCATTTGCTGAACATCAAAAAACAGTAATAGCTTTAAATTGTGTCCTTAAAAAAAGTTACTGAAAAAAACTGATTGTCTTTTATCAATATAGATAAGATACTACATCTAAAATTGAAAGTAACTTTATCAACCTACAAAAATACTACAATCAGCTTCATGCTAAAAAGGAAAAAAGTATTTATAAGTGTCAAACTCATTTTAAAATGATGGCCTCTCAAACATGAAACATCAAAAAGTTGAATATAACATTAATAAAGGCTAGCTGCTTGCAAAAAAAAGAAAAACTGCTGACTAAAATTTTGTAACTGTTGCATTATACATACAAAAAACTGAAGATAATGTTTGAGGGTGTAATTTAAGAAAATCCATAATGAATTCCAATCAGAGGACCTATGCTCATACAAAGTATCTGGGTCCAACCTAAAAGACTAGACCATGGTGGCAAACCTAGAGCATGAGTGCTGTAGTGGGCTGTTTTTATCATTGAAAGCTCCAAAAGGTTCACCACCCTGGACTAGACTATAAATAGATGTTAAAGTATATATGTTTTCATGACTGCCCATGCTAGCCAACAACACTTGTATAAACTTAAAAATTATCAAATCCAACTAAGTTGAATAAAAGAGCTTGTATTATAATTCCTTTGTGTAAAAACATTTTTTTGAATTAAATGACAACGAAGTTTTGGTTTTACAAGATGAATTCTATAGATGGATGATGGTGATGGTTGTACAATAATATAATTGTACCTAATGACACTTTTAAATGGGAAAAATGTTCAATTTTATGACTACCACATTCTTTAAGAAATAAAGATGATACTAAAAGTCCAATGTACACTTGATTTATGAACTAATGAACTCTTGTTTCAAAGGCTTTAACTTAAATTGACAAAGTGCCTTGTCTGCCTGAACTTCACTATAACCAAGACCAAAACCAAGTGTGGGGGCAAAACAATAGAAATGATGATTTCTTCCTTCCAAGCCTCAAAAGAGATCTATTCAGAGCAGAGCTCAATATTTAGAAGTGACTATTCTGACAAAATAATTCATGATTTAAAAAAGATTAATTCATGAGTTTATCCCTTGAAACAAAATAATGGTGTTTGCTTGTAATACCAGAATTATCACACAGAGCAGCTTATTGGAAGATAACTGCTACATGGTAGCACAGCTCACATTACCACTTGTGCTTGGATATAATTGTTGTAAAGATGAAGAAAACATTATGCTTGTTCTTTAAGGTAAAGCATCACCATAAGTAAAAACATAAGACCTATAGTTATTCCCTCAACTTAGCCCTGTTTTCCCATCTGTCTAATTTCCCCCTTCTAATTCAACAAACTCATTATATTCACTCCATGTAAATTATTAGGTGGAAATCTAAAGTTTAATGAAACATAAAGATGAATTTAGAGTAATCCGCATCCTCAAGGAATGTATAATCTAGTACACGGCAACAAACCGGTGGGTAACAGCTGCAAGAACAGACTTTGTGTTACCTTCAACATTCAAGTTGGAGCCCTGCAATTCAGATCAATAACTTGAAAAGTGATTTTTTTTTTAAGGTAAGGAAAGGAGCAGCACATGGTTTGTGTACTGGAATTATCCTCCATGCTCACTGTACCGGAAAATCTCTAATTTTCTGCCTTACCAAGAAATTTTCAAATGCAAAGGGTCTCCTATAGTTCTATTATAGTTGAATAGACAAATACTAGTTTAGATTCTTAGTGTACAACAAGGAAAGAATTGCCAAGTGTACGCCCAGAAATAAGCAGTAAGCAGCTCTGCTTATTGAAGATTACAGGAAGTTGTGCTCACGGCCAGTCTGTACCCAAAAAGGGGTAACACAGACCAAGAAAAGAGCCGGGGCAACAGGAAAGCACAGTAACCAGGTCAAAAGTAACAACAACAACACAAAAAGAGGGCACATAACTCAGGATTTCAGAATTTACAGGCCAGTCACCTCTGCTTTAGGGGACTCCCACTAAATCTCCCTTGGCATCTTTGCTCTGGTTCCTGTGCTGTTGCCAAGCACATCAGCTGTCTCCTAAGCTTTTGTCATTTTATTTTCTACCTCTCTTGGACAATGGAAGCAGGGATATTCTATTTTGAATCAAATGAAAGAAGAGAGTGACTTTTCAGCTCCACTTCTTCTAACTGTACTAGTTTGACCTTAAAAAAGGAAAAGAGAACTCCGTGACTACAATTCTATGGGTAGGTGAGTAAAAGGATCCAGCATTATTTCTAAAAAGGATATTAAGTTTGATTCAAATTACTGGCCACCAATGTACCTGGGAGTATTTGGAAAGGTAGAGATTTCAAACTTTCCTGGAGTGAATTATTCTGCTTCAAAAACTGAAACGCTAAAATTAGAATTATAAAGTGACAGAAAACATCACAATCTGAATTCTACTTACTCAAGCCAAGTTCCTAATTTACAGTTGGGAAAATCAACACTGAAGATAGCTGAGCCTGGATCAGATACACTTACCATAAAACCAGATGGAGACTTCAAATCACATGTGACATCTCTAGCCAATCATGCAGATAAGAATTATGCAAGCTGAAAGACAAAAAATGCAGCTAGGCCTTTCATCATATTAATAACAGTATTTCTTCTTAAAGCTCCCAAATAAGTTAGAAGAAAATACACATCTTCATTTAAAGAGTATGAAAATCTAAAATTGCTCAACTGTATTCTATAAATTTCTTTTAAAATTAAAGATATTGCTGATCTTGAATTACACCTGACATTTTTAAAATATGAAAAAAAAAAAAAACATTCTAGGGCCGGGGATTTAGCTCAGTGGTTCAGTGGCCTGCCTTGCAAGCGCAAGGACCCGAGTTCAATCCCCGGTGCCAAAAAAAAAAAACCTACTAGAGTTTTAGGATAACAAATGTTGGCATAAAATCCCAGGATCTTCCCTTAGACAGTATGTCACAAGTGAACAGGAACAAAACGTACTAAGGATATACAAAGATGTTTCTGTATTTGCTTGCTTACTCGGTTACTGGATTTCCTACCATAAGTTAAGAAATCAAATGTAAGAGAAGTCTGTCTGCAACTATAAAATCACTTTACATTTTTGGGCCTCCAAAGTTTGGTGCTTGTGGAAAGTTTATTTGAAAAATTCACCTGGCATACACATACAAAAATATTTTGTCTGCCCTTTGAAGCCAAAACAGATTCCAACCCACAGATATAT
Organism: Fukomys damarensis; assembly: GCF_012274545.1. Classification (NCBI taxonomy): domain Eukaryota; kingdom Metazoa; phylum Chordata; class Mammalia; order Rodentia; family Bathyergidae; genus Fukomys; species Fukomys damarensis. The sequence continues at coordinate 1,002,329 of NW_022900927.1, read as the reverse complement.
GACTTCCAGTTTATTTCGCACAATCCACATGTACAGAATCCAAAATTACAACACAGAAAAATCATCATTAAAACTCTGTAATAGTAGTGATGTAGGGGAAATAATATAACTCCCAACTTTGCTAGATGTCAGATACTGGGAATTGAACTCAGGACCTTGCACTTGTCAGGCAGGTGCAGCACCACTGAGCTAAATTCCCAGCCTTCAACGAATGAATTCTAAAGAACAATGGAAGTTAAGAGTAGGAAAATCTTATTGAGAGAGATAGCTCCTGAGAAACAGGAGGGAATCCATAAGTGTGTTACCAAGAAGCCCACTTCTCAAATGAAGTTTTATACAACAAAATCATGAAGTAGGTAAAATGTAGGTTAAAACTATGTTTTATTCCTGTCCAAGTGTGAACAGAAACTGAAATCAGGGGCAGATTTCAGCAGCTAGTTGGGAAGAGCCAAATTTATTTTACCACTGCGTGGATGGGCTGACATCAAAAGCGAGGTATCAGCAGCTAGCCAAGAAAAAAACTAAGTTTATATAGGGTTGTGGGAGGGGACTATGATCATAAGTAATGTTTATGTCTGAGGGGCCAAGATGATCAGCACAGGTATGTATACAATACTGGGCTCTTCAGTGCCCAGGAGATTGTATACTCTGTCCTGAATTTTCTTTATGGGCCATCTGTTTTAAAATATATTAAAATATACATCTATTTTAGAAAAATGGCTATGTGGCAATAGGAATGATAATATAGAAGTAGAACAGACTAGTTTTAAGAGTAATTAACATAATGAACATAATAATCCATTTTTGAGGTACTGAGGAAGTTGGGATAAGGGAAAGAAAACTGAAGAATTGCAATGGTTTCTATAAATCTATTGGGTAGCAAAAACGAATTTGGGGAAAACAACAAAATGAAGATGAGATATAAAATATTTGTACATAGGCAATAAAGTTATTAGATTTTGGGGTGCTATAGTCTCCTTTAGAGATGGTTTCTAGGGTCTGTCATGAATAAGTGATTGATAAAGACAAGAACAGATGATAATGGGGATCTACGTTTATTAATGATAGTAAAAGAAACAGGCTCTGCAGAGTGAGTCTGGGCCAAGTAAAAGTAAGAAAAGAAGTATGCTCTACAGGACAGTGCAGGCTACTATGAAAAAATACAGTAGCAAAAACTCATTGAAGACTATCCTTTTTGTATCACCTACTCCACAGGCTGATGTCAAATCCAGGCCATCTTTTGAGTTCTTGTAAGAAGTCCCTGCACAGGGCTTTGAGATCTGTTCTGCATGTGCGTCCTGGGACTTTGTAATTTATAGGTCACGCCTACTCACCAAGCCCGGTTTGGTTCACCTTATCCTCCTGCCTCAATATGGGCACAGTGAATCCAAGGTTTCAATGAAATAAGGTCCAAAGGGAAAAGGTCTAGTAGGAAGTTGACTAGAAAGAAGCAAAGGTTAAAAAAAAAAAAAAAGTAGAATTGCTACCGTGAATACAGTAAGAATTTATCAACATCAGCAAATCAGCAACTTCAAAATTAAACTAGACAAAGAAAAAAATAAATACCCAAGAGTCTTTATAATTGATTGAATAAAAAATAAATTGGGATGAATAGACATATTTTCCATGCAAAAGAATACAAATAATCTATAGCTAGCTACTTTGCCCTCAAGGAAGTGGAAAATAGCTCCTCACCTATAAGTGAAGTCTCTACACAGTGAGTCCCTTCCAAAGAGTGCAATACACAAATGGGAAAAAAGGAGCATTTTTCTAGTGGAGAAGCCTGACAAAAGCAATCTCAGCCAAATGGTCAAAGAAGATCAACAATGTTAAGTCATGGTAATGACGTACCCACAATATGATGTAATAAAATGGCATTTTACCCTTGTGCTTTCTTCAAATACACATACCCACATCATTAGAAAAGCACATGGGCAATAATGATTGAGAGATAATCTACCAAATGCCTAATACCACTCAAAACTGTCAAGGTCATAAAAACACAAGATTAAGAAACTGTCATTGTCAAGAGCAGCATAAGGCAACATTACTACTAAATACGATATTCTATCCAAGGTGGGAGTCTGGAACAGAAAAAAAGACACTGGAAAAACAGTAGGAAAATACACAGAAAGACTGAACTTAGATTAATAATTATATATAACTAAACATTACTTTATCTACTTTACAGGTACACAATGCTATAATGTAAGGCACTAAGGAGATGAGGATTCATGAGAACTCATCATCTGTACAATTCCATAAATATAAAACTGTTCTAAATAAGCTTATTCTTTTTAAATTGGAGCAAGAATAAAAGCACAAAAATCACTAATATTACACAGATTAAAAAAATATACCAATAAAGTAAATTTAAAAGAAATGACCAGAAATAAAAAAAGATATCAAGGTAGAGGTATCATCTCCTATAGTATTCACTCAGAAAAATGATTATTACAGGGTCATATCTGCTAGTTTACTTTAAATTTATTTTTAAGATTAAGTTTTTATTGATGCATATTAATGATACAGAATTACACTTTAACATTTTCATATATGTATATAACATACTTTTGTCATGTCCTCTCCTCTCCTATTACCTTCCCTAATAATCCCTCTAGCTCCCTGAACATTTTCCTTTTCTCTAGTAGTCTCTCTCCTACCTTTATATGAACTTTCTATATTTCTTTTCTAGATCTGATGTAAGATGTGCTATTTCTTATTGTAAGTCTGGCTTATCTTACTTAACATGATGGTCTCTAGTTCCATCCACATTTTCCTACAAATGACATAATTTCATTGCTTTTATGGCAGAATAATATTCCCTTGTTATACAAGTGTATACCAAATTTTCTTTATCCATTCATCCACGGGTGGGCATCTAGACTGATTCCATGACTTGGCTATTCTGAATAGTGCTGCATTATGTGGCAATGGAGGTATCTCAATATTATTTTGACTTCAATTACTTTGGAAATATACCAAGGAGTGGTGTAGTTGGGTCACAAAGCAGTTGTATTTTTAGTCTTCTAAGAAACCTCCATACCAATTTCCATTATGGCTGTACTAATTTATATTCCCAACAGGGTAGAAGGGTTCTTTTTCCCTCACATCTTCACATCTTCACTGGTATTTATTTATTTGTATTCTTGATATCCATTGTGACTTAGGTGACATGGAAGTATCTTTGATTTGCGCTTTTCTGATGGCTAAAGTTAATTGAGAATATTTTTATATAATATCATTTATTAGTATATCTTCTTTCAAGACGTTTCTGTTCAGTTTGCCTACTTATTGGAATATTTGCTTTTTATTATTAAAATTTTAGTTATGTATTCTGGATATTAATCATCTGTAAAAAATAACTGGTAAAGATCTTATCTCATTCTATAGGCTATTTTTTCACTCACTTTTAAATTGGTGTACTTCCACTTGTCAATTCTTGCTATTATTTCTTGAGTTACGGGAATCCCATTCTGGGAGTCAGTGCTTATATCTGTATCCTGAAATGTTTCTCCTATTATCCTCTAAAAATTTCAAATTTTCAAGTGTTACCTTAGATCTTTGATTCACTTTAGGCTGATTTTGTACAAGATTAGAGGGATGGATCTTGTTTCAATTTTTTTTTTTTTTAATGTAGATATGCAGTTTTCTCACCACCATTTGTTAGAGACATTCTTTTTTTCCAGTATGTTTTTGGCAAGAATCAGATCTTTGGCAGCATTGTCGGTTTATTCCTTGGTCTTCTATTCTATTTAATTTATCTATGTCTCTATTTTGTGAAATACAATGCTATTTTGTTCCAATTCTCTACAGCATATTTTAAAATCAGGGATTGTAATCCTCCATCATGGTTCCTTTTGCTTATGATACTTTGGCTATTTTGGGCCTTTTGCACTTCCCTGTGTAGTTTGCTCTGCTCTGTGAAGAATGAATTGGTATTTTGATGGGGATTGAACTAATTGTAGATCACATTCGCTTACACAGCCATTTTTACAATATTAATTCTCCCAATTCGTGAATGTGGAGTATCTAGGGTCTTTTTCTATTTCATTCTTTAGTGTTCTATAATTTTCACTGTGGAGGTCTTTCATATCCTTGATTAGCTTTATTCTCTAGGGTGTTTTTTTGTTTCATTTGGTTTGATGCTACTGACATTGTTTTCTAAATTTTTTTCTCAGCAAGGTTACTATTAGTATACTGGAAAGAGAACATTTTTTGTATGATGACTTTACTGAGTTTATCAGTTCTAAGAGACTAACAGTAGACTCTAGGATTTCCTGAGGATAGGTCCCATCATGTACAAACAGGGATAATTTGACTCCTTCCTTTCCCATCTTGTCTCTTACTGTGTATCACAGATCTTGCATGTTTGTTCATAGTTTTTCTTTTGGGGAATCTTTAGTAGTGTCTGAATGCTGCACAACACTGTGCCCTCCATATTCAAGTTCCCCACTTCTTAAGCTTTTCAGTGGGTCTGCAAATGATGCTCCCCTTCTCTAGGAGTGTCTCTTATGGCCCAGTTACTCCCTGCAGCAGAGGTGTCAGCAAGGACCTTGAACTGTGGTGGTTTTGTAATTCTTGATCCCTATGGTAGCTCACTTCCAAACAAAAAGCCCCATTTCAATATGGCTGCTGATCATAACACCCCAAGATATGGCAAATACAGCAACAGATTCCTTCTCCAAAGCAAGCCTAACACATAAGAGGAGTCACTTTCAGGCCAAATTCACACACTGGATTTACGGCTTGCAAAAATAGTAGATTTCTCCCGCAGCTAGAACTGCCTCTCTACTGATTATCATCACAGCCTCTAGCACTCAGGCCCATCTTCTGCTTGTGCAGTTAGGTTCACTTTCCCAAGGAACCAGAGCTGATGTCGTGCACTACTTCACACTTTTCTCTGAATTGCCTTTCTACTTCTCCATAATTTTTAGCCCTATTACTTCTCTATCACTTCTTTTTTAATTCCTAAAGCTTTCCCTTTTTATTCTAAAAGTGTTTTCTCCTTTATTTCCTACCCTTCTTTGGGGGGTGGGGGTACCAGGGATTGAACTCGGGTCCTTGCGCTTGCAAGGCAGGCCACCTCCTACCCTTCTCATATACAGAATCATGCAAACAATACATCTATTTTACTACCTTGCCTAGAAGCCTCATTCTATTTTTAATTTCTTCCATTCTGTTTTCCACAGTGGCTGTACCAATCTACACTCCCAACAGCAGCATACTAGGATTCCCTTTTCTCCAACCCTTTGCCAACAAATGTTATTTCTTGTCTTTTTGATAACAGCCATCTTTCACAAGTATGAGGTAATATCTTGTAATGAGTTTAATCTATATTTTCTTGAAGATTAGCGATGCTGAACATAACCTCATATACCTGTTGTCCATTTTTTTCTGTCTTCTTTGGGGAAAAGTCTGTTCTAGTCCTTTGCCCTGTTTTTCACTGAATTATTTTGTTTTTCTGCTATGGAGCTGTAAGAGTTCTTCTGAAACTTAGGTTATTATACCCTAAACAAGTATATGGTTTGCAATTATATCTTCCAATTTCATCAGCTGCCTTTTCATTTTGATGTTTCTTTCCTTTGCTGTGAAAAAGCTTTGTATTTTGATGTAAATACCTTAATTCCCATGTTCACCGAAGCATTATTAGTAAATTAAGATAAAGACAATGAAATATGATATATATATACATATATATACAGTATATATACACAGTAAAATACAGTATATAGAGAGTAAAATAGTCTTAAAAATGGAAGAGATCCTGTCCTTTGCCATAACATGAATGAACAGAAAGAAAAATATTGCAAGATCTCACTTATACATAAATAATAATTTCCAAAAATACAAATAGAGATAGAGAATGAAAGTAGTTGCTACAGGTAGGAGTCAAGAGGCATGAGCTCCCAATTCTGAGTCATGTACAGCAAAACACAGAATCTGGTAGGCAGTGAAGAAAGGGTTAACACTAAATAGGCAATCAACAATAGCCAATACAGGAGGTCCTTACTTATGTATTTCCCCAGCTTAAGTACTTTACTTCAGTGCAATGAATAAGTAACTGGCTATAACAAACTATGGGCCACATAATTTCATTTGTCAAAAACCTCAGAGACTTTCAATACTGCTTTACAAATCAAGGGGAGAAATTCAGTCTGAATTTCTTAGCTTTCTCTTATTTATATTTATACTGTGAACATAAAATGCATTGGGGTATTTCCAAACCACAACTGCTCTACATTTTATAGTTTAAATTCTTATTTTAATGGGGATAGGTAAGTAAAAGAACACTGGGCTAAGAGTCAAGGCAACAACCTGTAATCCTAACTCTTCCACTAAATTACAGTGTTATCACAGTTGTCACCTAATCTAACTAAGGTTGTTTTCTCTTTGGAGAAATTAAGAAGTAAGGAAAGCTGATCTCTCAAGCTGAAAGACCTCATTTCTGATTAATTCTAATTAATAATTCTCCTTTCTAATTAAAAGTTCTTATTTCTAATTAAAAGTAATACTACTGGCTAACAGAAGACTTAGGCAAACTACTTAAAGTTATACATCTAGGCTAGCCAATCCTAAATATTCCTTCCAAAACTATGGGCTGATGACACATGAAAATTTTCCTACAAAACTTCACTTTCACAAAAATTCTCACTGTGACCAGAAATGTAAATAGCATAAAGTTACAACTTCTAAAATAACTCAAGAATTTAATTCAATTTCTCTTTAAGCCTAAATTCATTATTAAAGGTTGCAGTATACCTACCGAGGCAAACCCTCACTATTGGACAGAGAAACGGAAAAATGACAGAAACTTTACCACTCTGAAATTCAATTAAAGACAAGATTTCTAACCACTAAGTCTGAATGAAGAAGATGGAAATCAAAGCATAAAGAAAGAGCTGGAATTCAAGTCACAATCAGAAATGGAAATTTCTATGTAAAATGTGGAGGGGGAAACACCTCCCCACAGCCAGGAATACAGGCCTTGAAGAAATTAAACTTAAAAAGTCACATGTATTTCTCAACCAACTATATGATGACCTGGAGTTAGTTCTTCTCACAACTAGTAACAGTGAAAAAATACTCACACAGAACACACATTTCCCAGGGGGGAAAATGTGCTTCTTTAAAACAGCTTTTAAATCAACAAACAACCACAAAAACCACATAGGCACAAAATTAAATGATTCTGGTCACTGATTTGTGGCACATTTAAGCATCTTCAAGTGAAAGATTCAACTTTTAGCTCTTCTTGTGAGACTAGAAGACCATCTATAAAACTATCTGATGAGGACATACAAAAAAGTCAGTACCTACACTGGCCTGAGTTTCAAAAAATCTTACAGCCTTTAGAGACTATTTAATTCTCTTAAGAAGACATTTCTTTTCCTCCTCATAGAAAAAGTCTAGACAAAGCTTAAAATTTTGACTCTCAAAATAAAATCGTATTCAAAATGTTTGACATTACTTGTACCAGTCAGTGCTCAGCAGAAAAACACATATCACTAAATATACAGATAAATATGAGAATTTACAAGATTGGCTTACAGTAGCCACCCAGAGAGTCAGGTGTGGAGAATGCAAAAGGTCTATCTGTGCACTGCAGATCCAAAGAATCCAGCCAAAGGCCTAGAACCCACTGTAGTGCCCCATGCGAATCCATAAATGGAAGCTGAAGGGTCAGTCTGTGCTGGAAGCCAAAAGATGACATTCCAGGTGAAGGTGAAGACAGGAGTACCTCCACAGAAAGAGAAGCAGCCTGCTTTCTTCTTTTCTCTTTTATACCATTCTGGCAACAATCCTCCCGGGGCGGGGGTCCAGCTGTACCTCAGACAAAGGACTATTATCAAGGATATATAAAGAACTCAAAACAATCAGTCCCCCCAAATATAAAGACCCGATCCAAAAATGGGCATCCGAAATGAACAGACATTTCTCATACAAAGAAGTGAAAGCAGCAAGAAAATATATGAAAAAATGTTCCACATCACTGGTCATTCGAGAGATGCAGATGAAAACAACACTGAGATTCCACCTCACCCCACAAAGAATGGCTGCTATCAAGAAATCACACAATAACAAATGTTGGCGGGGTTGTGGGGAGAAAGGAACCCTCCTCCATTGTTGGTGGGAGTGCAGACTAGTGCAACCACTATGGAAATCAATATGGAGATACCTCAAAGAGCTTGATTTCATTCCCAGAAATATCATAAGCCAATTTAGTTGATGTTTCTTACTCAAAGTGACATCAGTTAACTATCACAATTACAATATTAGTGATATAGAAGTTGATAATTTCCATTACTAGTATAAGCACCATTAACATTTTGTTATCAGCATAAGCATCATTAACAGTGACATTAAGATCACTTAATTTATCAAATAATATACTGGTGAAACATACCATTTTAATTAAGTTTCAAAAGAGGAAGGAATAAATACAGAGCAGTGGTAGTTAACATATGACACCAAGCATAGGAGAGCAGCACACAAGGGGGCCGTGGGCATGCACAGAAAGGAGCAGCAGCACCAGGCAGGTGATGATGTCACCATCACAACTCGGCCAGGCTTTCCCATAGCTGGTCACAGTGCGCTACTTGCTTGTACTGGCTGTTTTAATATATTCATTTTAAAACAAGATTTTAGCTTTGGGTTTTCCTGTGAAAAATTGAAATTATACATACATACATATACAAACACACACACACACACACATATATATATATGTATATGTATGTATATATATAAGAAATGCTCTAATTAGAAGATCGAGACTCTTACTGTTGTGCTGTCCCCTGGCCCATCTGAATCTGCAGCAACATATACAGTTTGCTGTGAAGAATTTATGAAAATAAGAGCAAAGATATATATATTGAGAGAGAGAGAGAGACTCGCTGTGATTTTAGCAAAAGGTAGGAAATGCACACAAATATCTTTTTTCAAAGCAAGTCAAAAGTTGATGATTAGTGGAACACTGCCCCTTTTCACTGGTGATCAGCAAGGTCAAGAGGAACCCTAGCCCTAGAATCTCTGCCTTGGACTACTGATTCAGGGAATATCCTATTCTTTAGTGTTAACTAATATTGTTAGCTAATTTTTAGTTCAGAGATAGATTTGTATTGAGCACTTCATTTTGTGTGTGTCTGTGGGTGTGTACAGGTATGTGTGTGTGTCTTTGTAGACTCCAAGTCTTGAATATTAAAAAATTACTACAGTAAATAAAAGCAAAACTGAAATCAAATAATGGAAGATCATTCCAAAAGACGTGGACAGAGTCAGTAAGAATGACTGAACACAATGTGAAAGCATTATGTGTCCTCTGTAGTGAAAGTATAAGCTGCAAAGGAGAATTTTAGTAACAGATTTTTACTTATTTCTCCAGATAAAGCCAAATTTGAACAACTTGATTATTCCTGCTTACATTGATTAGATTTTAGAAATCTGGAAATGAAGCTATTAGAATTTCAAGAAAGCTTTACCTAGAAAAATAAATTATATGACCTGCGCACAACATTTTAAAAATAGAGAAGACTGGGCCAGTGATTTAGTTCAGTGGTACTACCACCTAATGGCAAGCACAAGGTCTGGGGTTTGATCTCCAGGTCCAAAAAAAAAACAACAGAGAAGATACACTGTGATAGGAAGACAAAACACAGCACAGTTGGTAGTTCTGAAAATGAAATCCTTAATCATTTACCAGTCCAATTATTTAATACAAAATGATCAAAAATTGCATATTTTTTCATTAATTTTTATAACAGGAAATATAAAAATGACAATTTTCAAATTTATTTAATACAAGAACTGACCTGTTGATATGACTCCTGCCCAGCAACACTTAGGAAAGTCAGTACATAAAAAAATATGCTGCCTGAGTGACACTGGTCAAAGCGTAGAATTCTGTGCCAAATAATTTTAAGTCAATGAAAGCACTTGGGATTGCTGTTCTTATTTTGTTTGGATCATCTTATGCTTTGCGTTATATCATATCTGATGCAAGAAACAGACTAACAGATGACCCAAGTGCAGTGCTGCTTCAAACCAATGAAGTATAACCCAAGGTTTGACAAATTATCAGCATGCAAAATAGCAAAAATATATTAATTATGTAAAAAATGACAAATGCAAACCATTACTTCTCAAAAAAAGTTGTATGATGAGGCCATTGACATTGATGGTTATAACTGATATGTACTGACTTATTATTGACATGTTATTGGCCTTTTGTTGACTCTTTTTACTTTTTCACCTTCTCCTTTTAGTTTCTTGCCTTGCCTATTTGATTCTCACCAATCAAGAGAAACAGACTGGAAAAATGGAATAAGAAGCAAAATCCAACAATATGGTGTATACAAGAAACACACCTAGTGCAAAAAGAAGCCCATAGACTGAAAGCGAAAGGATAGAAAACAATTCTCCATGTGACAGGAGACCAGAAAAAAGCAGGGGTAGCAATCTTATTTGCAGACAAAGCAAATTTCAAACCAAAACTGATTCTAGTATTCTTGAGTTAGAACGGTACTATATCATACCTCCGTGAATGTAAAATATCTTGTACCTGCTTTATGATACATAGTAGTGACTGTGCTTTATCAGAGCTATAGTTAATGATATTACTCTAGAATGTTCTCTTTCCAGATGATGATTAAGATGCTAAAAAAAAAATGGTGCCAGGTAACACAACAGCAACAGAACTTTGCTGTTTTCTGGATATTATTCTTTTCTTTTTTTAAAATAAAACAGCGAACAATGGCTGGAAGGTAGCCGCTGAGGAACACTACAAGATAAGCCAGCTATAATTAATAAGTAGCAAGAACTGAAAAGAAAACCAAATGAAACCAGAGCCAACCGCCTAGGCTAACATACAATGTCTAGAATTCTGTGGAGAGCCAGGGATTCAGCTCAGTGGTGGTGCCACCTGCCTTGCAAGTGCAAGGTCCAGGGTTTGATCCCAGGTACCAAAAAAAAAAAAAATTCTATGGAAACAGCAAAGACTAGGTACATTAACAGAAAATAGAAAGTTTATCTTACCTTTAGCATCACGAAAAGTTTACCTATTCATTTGAATGAGGAAAAAGAAAAAAAACATTTTTAAGCCACAGCTTGTGTATAGTGGTACCTTGGTTCCACTCTGAGCAGAACTTTGTCAGAAATAAATTCCACAAGAAACAAAGAACGGAAAAATACATGTTTCCAAAGAAACAATTTTAAACTAGATAGATAGATAGATAGATAGATAGACAGACAGACAGATAGACAGACAGAAGATAGTCTTCATCCTTTAGAAATGATGTTACTTGTAGTATTTGTTCCCATTTGTATGACTCCTATAAGATTAAGGCATAAAGAGTCACCCAAGTGTGACTGAAGCAATCTTATAAACTATATTTCCAACCCAGTAAAAAAGATAACAATGTTAAGGATGGAAAGCCTGAAGACTACCACCTAGTCAGAACAAACACAACTCTGTGAAAGACAACTCATTTCATAAAAACAGGAGGGAAACCCAGTGACTACAGAGGATCTGTAATTAACCAAACAGCATAAAATTTGCACACCAAAAGTCTTCATGTTATGGTAAAGTAACTGTGTTGTCTAAATAGATACATGTAAGTGAACCATTATGGATAGAAATGAGAAATGGTTTTTCAAGGCTTATTAAGGGTAGAAAGTAATGTGTCTAAAATACAGAAACTCTCAAATAAAGTACACATTTACAAAATGTAAATTTTATGCAAAAATTTAATGACAGCTTGAGAAATAAGATTTACTTTTTATAACATAGATACTATATAAAGCACAAAGTAGAATAAAAGATGAACACAGTAAATAAAAAATTTTAAATACACATTTCCTACATATCACTAGTAGCTTAACTGGCAGACAGCTACTCTCTTCTGCATTGTGGTTATTTAAAAATTAGAAGTATGGTAAAGGTTAGAGGAAAATTTAAACCACAATATATCGATAGCATTCTGCTCCCACCCAAAGTTTTAACACAGGGGACAGATTTAATCTGCCACTAAAATAACTAGAAAATAGAACAAAATATATGAAGCAAATACTTTGAAATATTGGATAACACAGAATTTTAACTGTTGAAAGAAACAAACAAGGTAAGTACTACAATTGCCACACATACAAACTAGGCTCATTTTCTAGGCCAATATAAGGTAGAGTGACCAAGAAAAGCTGAACTCTCACAGAGTTCAGGAAACAGAGTTAAGAGTTTACAAGGCAACTAGGATTTGCAACTAGAATCTAACAGTAAAAGCTCACAGATGGCAACGTCTTCAAATTCTGGACTAAATATAAACCTACTCACAAACAAGACTATTATTCAGTCATGGAGAAAAAACAAAAGTAAGTGTACCTAGGTGGTGGCACATGCCTGTAATCCTGGCATTCTGGAAAGCCCAGTCAGGAAGATGGCCAATTTGAACCCAGCCTGAGCAACTTAGCAACTTTGTAATACTCTGTTACAAAAATTTTAAAAGGACAGGGGAATGTACCTCAATGCAAAGGCCCTAGATACGATCCTCAATACAAAAAAAAAGTAAATACAGGGAACAATATCTGGGGCTCACACACAGCTGCAGCATTGTACACTCCTACTGGTGAGAATCAATCAGCCTCGTAACGTGTACATGGAACACTCAGGGAGACCCTCAGCAGGGTATTTCCTTAGTACTGGGGCTGCATTAGAACCAAACAGAAGGATGCTCAGGACCACCATTAATATATCTTAAAAATAGTCCTCAAAGCATTCCAACTGATTCCAAGTAATATAGTAAAGAATAAGGGCAAAATATACCACTATTTAAAACAATACAACTTTCAGTAGAAATACACAAAAATGGGAGGGATGATGGAGAAAACACAAATGTATATGAAAATAGCTACTATAAATATTGTGTGCATCTTTAAGAAAAATTATGAGGCCTGGAGTGGTGGTGCACACCTGTAACCCCAGCACTCAGGAGGCTGAGGCAGGAGGACCACTGTGAGTTCGAGACCAGCCTGGGCTACGTAGTGAGTTCCAGGTCAGTCTCAACTACATAGTGAGATCCTGTCTCAAAAACAAACAAACAAACAAACAAAATGATGAAAGGATATTAAGTGAATGATATGGAATTTGCAAGGAGAACTTCTGAAATAAAAAATGCAAAGAATGGAATTAAAGGATAATTATACATTGCAGTGAAGTGCAAAGTTAAAAACTAGCAATGGTGACTATAAAAAGGAAACAAATGAGAGGAATCAAATGAGAAAAGAAACAAATGAGAAAAAAATAGGCTAATTTCAAGTGTCCTAAAATATGTGTAATGGGAGACCCTCCCAAAAGAGAAGGGGATACAGAACAAAGTATTTTAAGAAACATGACTGAAAGTTTTTTAAATTTCATGAAAACTATAAACCCAGCAATCAAAGAAGAAAAACAATAGACAGGCAATGCAAACACAGAGAAATGTTATCAATGTACATTATATGTTAATGCCAGGAAACAAAAGAGAACAATTTTAAATAAGCCTAAGGACACATTACAATGACAGATTTAAAATAAGAAAACCAGAATACTTGTCAGAATCATACAGGCCAAAGGACTACACAGAACTATCAGTAAAGAATTTAAACAGTGCAAAGGTAGAATTTTCATTTTCCAAAGGAAATACCTTTAAAAACTCGAGGGGACATAAAGATTTTTTTTTCCTAACAAAAAAACCAAAGGTGAGATAAGTATCTGCCACTACATCTGCACTAAAAAAATTATAGAAATTTCTACATTGAGAAGAAAAATGAAAAGAGACTGAAATCTGGATCTGCACAAAAGGAATTAGGAGTTCCATAAATGGAAACTACATAGGTAAACCTAAAAATTTAAAACATTATATAAGGCAAAAATGAGTACGTGCTTTGTTGGCTTTGTACAACACAGAATTTACAGACTGTAGAAGGATGCTACACATAAGTATGACAAAGGAACAATAAAATGGAACAATTTCAAAGTTCTTACACATAAAATGGAATATTATAAGTAGTTGAATAAGGTAAAGGTGTATGTTTCATACCCTAAAGTAGTTAATCAAATACTTAATTAGCAAAGACATAGTCTTAGCAAGCCCACAATGGACAGAAAAAAAATGCAAACCCAATGTTAAGTCAGGAAAAAAAAAAAACAGCAGAACAAAATAAGTGGGGGGAGGGGTGAATTTTTTTTACTGTGTTTAAATGCAGCCATAATGATAATTATATTAAGTTACAACAAGAAAATTACGTATTTAAAACAAAATTGATGACAATCACACTAAATATAAATGATCTAAACAACTAAATTAAAACCAAGTATTCCAGACTAAATGATTTCCCAAAGATATGCCATATACACACTTTCACTTTCCACTTTCACTATGAGGACCAAAAAAAAAAAGGAAGCAAGCAAGCAAGCTAAGACAAGCTATCACTAATCAAATTAAGTTAAAGTGCCTATATATAACTATCAGATAAATCAGGTGGCAGATCAAATAATATTACTGGGAAGATGGAGATTTCATATTGATAGAAAGGACATCATAATCTCCAAACATGTGCTTCTTAAAAAACAGGTTCAAAAATACATAAAACAATACATGATAAAACTGACAAGATACACAGATAAACAGATAGTTGCAATGTTTTAAACTTCTCTCTTAATGAACTGAAAAAATAAGTAGAAAGAAAACCAATATGTATACAAAAGATCTGAACAATATTATTTACCAATGTGATGTAACTGACATTTCTGAAGAAAATGGACATTATGCAACAGGAGTAGGTTAGGTACTGTTTTCAAGTACACATGAAAGATTCCAAAAAAGACGACACTATGAACCATAAGACAAGTCTCAATTTAACTTAAAAAACTAAGGTCATAAAAAAAATCACTGCAGAACTTAAAAACCAAAAAAAATCTGGAAAATCTTCAAGTAATTTAAAAATGAATAACACATCTCAAAAAATTCAAATTATGAGAGAAATTAGAAGATATTCTGAAATAAATGAAACTAAAAATACAATATATCAAAACTTACAGGTTTCAGTGAATATAGGGCTTGTAGGAAGTTTACAAATATTAAATGCTTATAATTAGAAAACAATAAAAGACTAAATAAGTGCTCTAAAATTTCTCGAGAATCTGAACGAGTAAAGCACATTGAACTCAAAGCACACCAAGAGAAAATAATGAAAAGCATATTATCAATAAAGTAGAAAACCAAAAGCCAAAAACACTGAGAACAAGATGGTTCTTTCCAAAGAATGCAATTAATAAACCTCTACACAGAATAATAGTGCTATGAAATTGGAGATCAATGTCAAAAGAAAGCGTAGGAATTTCATAAACACATGGAATCTGAACAACACACTTCTGAATAACCCATGGGGCACAGAGGAAATTAAAGAAGAAATCAGACAGTTCCTACAATTAAATGACAATAACAATACAACATCTATAGAACACAATGAAAGTAGTCTTAGGAGGGAAATTCATAGCAGTAAATAATCATATTAGTAAAACAGAGTGAGCTCAACTATGCAACCTGATGCTGAATCTCAAGCTTCTAGAAAAAGAAGAGCAGGACAACCCAAAGCTCATACAAGAAGGGAAATTATAAACATAAAAACAGAAATCAATGCAATGGAGACTAAGAGAACAATACAAAGAATCGATGAAGCTAAGAGTTGGTTCTTTGAAAGAATTTTTTTAAAAAATGGCAAACGCTTAGCCAACCTTATCAAAAAAAGGAAAGGCCCAGATCCATGCAATTTGTAATGAAAAGGGTGAAATTACAATGGATCCAGCAGAAGTACAGACTATCATCAATGCCTACTTCAAGAAACCTATATGCCAATAAGATGGAAAACACAGAAGTAATGGACAGATTCCTAGATACCTAGATGAATTACCCAAGGTGAATGAAGTTGATCTAAAAATTCTAAACAACCCCATATCAATCAATGAAATTGAAAATGTAATTAAAAACTTACCAACTAAGAAAAGTCTGGGTCCTGATGGCTTCACTGCTGAATTCTACAAGACAGAGAGGGACTACTGCTATTCCTGTTTAAAGTCTTCAAAGAAATTGAAAGGGAAGCAATACTCCTGAATTCATTACTGGAAGCAAGAATCACCTTGATCCCCAAACAGAAAAAGACCCAACTGAAAAAGAGAACTATACTCTAATCTCAGCAATGAACATAGATGCAAAAATCCTTAATAAGATACTCACAAACAGAATGCAGGACATCATCAAGAAGACCACATACCCTGACTAAGTGGGATTCATCCCAGGGATGCAGGGATAGTTCAACATATGCAAATCAATAAAAGTAATAAACTACAGTAATAGAGCCAAGGACAAAAACCATATGATCATCTCATTAGATGCAGAATAAGCATTTGACAAATTCCAACACACATTCATGATTAAAACCCTACAAAAATTGGAATAGACGGTCTCTACGTCAATCTGATGAAAGCCATCTATGAAAAGTCAACAGCCAATATCATACTAAATGCTCAAAAGCTAAAATTCTTCACATTAAAATCAGGAACAATACAAGGATATCCACTATTAACACTCCTGTTCAATATAGTTTTGAAAACATTGGCTGGGCACGGTGGCGCACACCTGTAATCCCAGCACTCGGGAGGCTGAGGCAGGAGGAATGCTGTGAGTTCGAGACCAGTCTGGGCTACACAGTGAGTTCCAGGTCAGTCTCAACTACATAGTGAGACCCTGTCTCAAAATAAAGAAAAAGAAAACATTGGCCACAGCAATTAGACAAGACAAAAAAATAAATAAATAAAAGTAATAAAGATAGGAAATGAAGAAGTCAAACTGTCATTATTATCAGGCTACATGATACTCTATATAGAAGACCCCAAGAACTCCACCAAAAGCCTTTTAGACTTAATAACCAATTCAGCAAAGTAGCTGGATATGAAGTCAACACACAGAAATTAATAGCTTTCCTGTACATGAAAAGCATACTCACTGAGATTGAAATGGGTCAAACAATTCCTTTCACAATAGCATCCATATACTTGAAATACCAAGGAATCAACCTAATGAAAAAATCAAAGACCTCTACTCTGAAAACTGCAGCACTCCAAAAAAAGAAATCAAAGATGGTATCAGAAAATGGAAAGACACCCCTTGCTCCTGGGTAGGAAGAATTGACACAGTGAAAATGGCCATACTTCCAAAACTGCTACATAGGTTCAATGCAATCCCAATTGAAATCCCAGCAGTATACTTCACAGACCTTCAGAAAACAATCCAAATATTCATTTGGAAGAAGAAGACACCTAGAATAGCAAAAGCAATTCCAGACAATAAATACAAGGTCAGGGGTGTCACAATGTCCAACTGGAAACTATACTACAAAGATACTACAATAAAAACAGCTGGTACTGGCAAAGACACAGACCTGAGGACCAGTGGAACAGATTAGAAGATGCAGAAACAACTCCAGACATACTCAGCCACCTCATCTTTGACAAAGGAGCTAAACATCCTCACTGGCCAAAAGATAGACTCTTTAATAAATGGTGCTGGAAAAACTGGGATTCAATTTGCCAAAGATTAAAACTAGGCCTATATCTCTCATCATGCACTAAACTAAAATCAAAATCAATTAAAGATCTAAATATTAAAACAAAAACACTAAACTGGCTGGAAGAGAGGTTACGTAGAACTCTTTTTGTTTTGTTTTGCTTTTTGTTTGTTAATTTGTTTGTTTGAGACAGGGTCTCGCTATGTAGTTGAGACTGACCTGGAACTCACTATGTAGCCCAGGCTGGTCTAAAACTCACAGCAATCCTCCTGCTTCAGCCTTTCAAGTGCTGGGATTACAGGCATGTGCCACCACGCCCAGCAGGTACAACTCTTAAAAACACTGGAATAGAAAAATCTCAATTACCCATGTACCTAGCACAAACGATCAAAAGTGGGACCTCTTCTTATTAAAAAGCTTCTGCACAGCAAGAGAAAAGATCAACAGTGTGAAGAGACAACCCATAATGTGGGAAAAAAAATTTCACCAGCAGTTCCTCAGACAACGGTCTACTATCTAGAATATATAAAGGACTTTAAAGAATCAGATCTCCCAAATTTAAAGGCCCAATACAAAAATGGGTACCTGAAATGAAATTTCTCAGGCAAATAAGTAGAAATAACAAATAAGCATATGAGAAAATGTTCAATATCACTGGTCACTGGAGAGATGCAGGTGAAAATAACACTGAGATTCCACCTCACCCCACAAAGAATGGCTGCTATCATGAAATCAACCAAAAATAAATGCTGGTGGGACTGTGGGGAAAGAAGAATCCTGCTTCAATGGTGGCAGGAGTGTAGAATGATGCAAACATTTTGGAATCAGTATGGAGATACCTCAAAAAAGAATCGGATCCAGTCTCATTTGACCCAGCTATTCCCCTGCTGGAGATCTTTCCAAAAGAATTAAAAGAATCATACCACAGAGATATATGTGCACCATGTTTATAGTGGCACAGTTTGTAATAGCTAAAGCTTGGAAACAGCCCAATTGCCCATCAACTGGAGACTGAATAAAGAAAATGTGAGTTTTTTTTAATAAAATGGAGTACTACTCAGCCATAAAGAATGGAAAAATTAGAGACATTTATAGCTAAATGGATGTACACTGAGGCCATACTCCAAGTGAAATAAATAGGACACACGTGTAAATACCAAAGTTTCTCTTGTGTGAGAAACTGAAAGTGTAAATAAGGACTAAAAGGTGTAATACACAATGTGAAATAGGTAGAAATGGGGCAAAGGTAAGGGAAAGTGGGAGGGGTAGGCGAAAGCAAAGAGGAGAATGGAACTAATATGAGAAAAATTTTTAAAAATGTAAACAAAGTCTTTGTAAATAGGGAGGAGTAGAGGGGCGGAAGGGAAGGCAGGGGAATGGGGAAAATATAAGAACCATGATAGATTACATAAAGGTGCAAATTCCCAATGATGAATGTCATTATATTATATACCAAAAATGTACCAATAAAATTAATAAGAAAAAAGTTATGCAATAAAACCTTAGTTTGAGCATAATTCATTCTAGAAACGTACTTCTAATCCAAAGCACTTACATTTCAAAGTATTATTTCCTCATGAGAAATAATGAAAACTCAGATGATTCATTCCACAACCCAAAAATATTCATATAAAAATGATTACAATAATGTAATACATTATAGTACAAAACAACAATGAAAATACCAAATATAAAGAAAAATAAATTAACTTTCATTTACCTTTGAAAACATTCATGGCTGGTATGAAGAAAAGAAGGGAGGGTTACTGTGTAGGAACACTTACACTATTACTAACACAATCACTGCTATTTATTGGCTTAATGGAATCTTTTTATTTTTGTTCAACTTTAACAAGGAATCTATCCAATGATACTTGCTGTTGCTTCTTCCTGAGTTTTGCAAAAATGCCACATGCACTATCATTAGACAGATTCATTACTGCTACAGCCTTATTTGAGTGGTGCTTTTCTACAAAATTCTGCATTGTTTCCTGAATTTTTACACATTTCCCTAGTCTCATTTTAAGTGAGGGATTCTTCCACTGTTTTCTCCTCCTCCTCTGTAGATCAGATCTCCTCCACCACCTCTTCCTGTCAGGGGCAATCACCCATAATCCAGCAGAGAGAGAGACAGAGACAGAGACAGAGAGATAGGGAAAGGGAGGGGGAGAGATACAAAAATCCATGGAACTCAAGTCTCTTATAAAATCACTTAGTACTTTTATATAATCTATACTTATGCTCCTATATAGTTTAAACATTTCTAGATTATCTGTAATATGTAATACAATATAAATACTCTGTAATAGTTGTATTATTCAGGGAATAATGACAACTAGTCTATACATATTTGGAAAAGACAATATTTTTTCTAATGATCTCAAAAAGCTCAATTGCTGGATACAGAACCCATGAATATAAAGGGCCACACATTCTAAAGACTAACAAGTGAAAATTAAATAATATCAATTACAGTAACATCAAAACTTTGAAACACATAGTGAAAAACTTCACAAAATATGTACATGACTTATATGTGGGCTAGACAATTCAATACTGTTAATTCTCTCTAAATTAATATATAGATTTAATATAATCCTAATAAAATTATAGCAGTCTTTATTAAAGAAATATCAGGTTCTCTTGAAAATACATAAAAATGTCTTTCCTAAAATAGCCAAACAATTCTGAAGAACAAAGTTAAAAGACTCATACTACATAATTACGAATCTTACTATTAAGCTTGAGTAATCAGGACAGTGTATTTGCTAAGAACAGGCTCTAGAAATAGACATATAAATATTCCATAAAACTTCCAAAACAATACAGTGAGGATAATCTTTTGAATAACTGGGTCCCATATGCAAAGTAATGACCCTTGACTTATTCTATCAGTGAAAAAAAGTTGAAACTGCCAAGCTTAAAAGTAAAACATAACACTATAAAACCTTAGGCCAAGATTTCTTATAACATAAAAAACACAAAGCATAAAAGGGAAAAAGAATAGCCAAATTAAACACTTCTATTATTCAAAAAAATTATCACCTTCATCTCGAGAGTCTATATCAATATATGGGATGACATTTGGAAATTTGCGTCTATAACAAGTTATACTTTTCATGACAGCAGTTTTTGGACTACTTTCTGAGAAACAATAATTTTCAGACCAATACATTAACAAAAATGATGGCTTTTATCAACAAAAATGATGAAAATAGGCTGATTGGCTGCTCTGATATTCGTAGCTCTTTCCTGATGGATAATCATCTAAAATGATTAAATCCATCACCTGAAACAAGAGAAAAGTAAAACAGACTAAAATACTGTGAGAATAGTATAATGGTTCCTTAAATATTAAACAGAGAAACACCATCTCCTAGACAAGTAGCATGACCACATAGAAGTAACATGATATTGCACTCATGAGTATATAACAAAAGAACTGAAGAGCAGAGATTCAAACAGGTATTTTTATGAGGATAAAATAATCTTTTGAATAACTGCATCCCCTATGCAAAGTAATGACCCATGACTTGTTCTATTGGTGAAAAAAAAATTTTAAAAGACAAGCTTAAATATCCATGGCAGTATTACTCACAACAGTCAAAAAGCAGAAGCAACCTAAATGACCTAAAAATGAAAGGATAAACAAAATGTGGTGTACATATACAATGTTATATAATTCAGCCTTAAAAAGGGCATGAAATTCTGACACATGCTATCATATGGACGAACAGTAAGATATTATGGTAAGTGAAATAAAACAGACACAATAGGACAAATATTGCATGGGTTCATTCATACAAGGTACTATATAAGTACTGTAGTTGCTTTTCTCCTAGAGAATAATCAAAGTCCACCAATTCATTATATATAAAGTTCCCAGAAACATGGCATACCTTTCATGGTTAGCATTAACTATTTTCTATGATAATTTTGAGGTACAATATCTATTTTCTTTTAATTGTTGAAAACACATTAAAGCAACTGAATTGCAAGAGAAACACTGCTTTAAAAAATGACTATATATGCCAGACACAGTGGTGCATGCTTGTAATCCCAGCACTTTGTCAGACTAAGGCAGAAAGATCCCATATTCAAATCCACCCTAGGAAACTTAGTAACTACTGAGACTCAATCTCCAAATAAAAAGTAAACAGGGCTAGGGATGTAGCTCAGTGTGAAGGCCCTGGGTTCAGTCCCCTGCTCACATGCACAGCAGAGGGAAATGAACAAAAATTAACAAATATATTTATATTTGTATTAGTTAGGTAACTAATAATTGTATAAGAATGTTTATATTTATCATTTACATTTATCTCTAAGAACCAAGAGATTGTACTATATAAACCAATATCAAACACAGAGTTCTGGTAAGAGATGATGAAGGAAGAAATTAAAAATAGCTTTAAAATGAGTTGCAGTTTTCCAGACCTCAGCATTGCTACACAATCACAATGGAAAGAATGTGTGGTAATTAACCAGCTGTGAATGCTAAAAGTATCCAAACAATCCTTCTTTTCCTACAAAGGTTTTATAAAAGAGGAAATCCCATAATGTTCATGATTACTCCTTCTCTAAAAATGAAAGAAATTAAGTGCTGATATTCATGAGCCTCTCCTATTTAAGCAGTATTTATCAGCATAGGATTCCCTTTTGGTGTAGGCATGAAATCTTTTTTCCCAGTATATATGATTAACTTCTTAGCACTCAACAGAGAATAGGGGCATAATCCCTATTCTCCGTGATCAAAACTGGAACTGTAATGAAAATAAAAGCTCAAAAAATAGAAATAACACCTGAATTTTACCAAATATATTCAAGTCAAAGCAAATATTTGTCAATCACTACAGATTGTTAAAATCTATGTATTTGATAATTCTGAGGTCTTACCCTGAATTTGTAAGAAATGTGCTATAAATTTGCCCTATACTAATGTTGTAGTGAACGAAACCCAGGAAAGGAAGACACCTGGGAAGGCAGGAGGCAGTATATAACTCTATTAGTCAAGGACCTGACCGGGATCGCTGCCAAAGATGTGAGGAGCAGAATATCCACAGGCCGGCAGTTTTATAGCATTGCAAGCAGGAGGTGCAGAAGCAGAAGCACACCCTTTATATCTATGAGGCTTAATTTCATTGGAGTCACCCTGGGAACATAGCAAGCAAAGTTTACACAAAGCAGAGTGTGGGGTGGCACACAGCAAGGAGTTCTAGCAGGACTTTCAGAGTTCTGGGTTCACTATGCTTCTGTTGTGGCGGCTACTCAGAGCATAGTTACCTAGTTAACCCATAGTTGTCTAATTTAGTTATTCTTTCTTAGAAATATATCTGTCTGATGAAAATCCATCACTAGAACTCAGTGTCTTAAATATATTATATTTTTTATATCTCCCTTCTATATAATACATACAGTAGTTTATTAAGTTGCCTTTGGGATACTGAAAAGAATAAAGGCAAACTGTGAAATAATCTATAAGGCCACCCTTTTTGATACTTTGGTAATGAAATAGGAAATGAGGGTGGGGAAAAAGGGCTGAAAGAGTGGGTATGACCTGCCCATCATAGAGACCAAGAACATAGGAACAGAACAGTTTCCACACCATGCACCTGGGACCAATCAAAAAGTGGTATCTTTAATTCTTTGTTTACATCTGGCACAAAACTCAGCAGGTGTTTGATAGGACATCTTAGATTTGTTATCAGGCCAAGTGAGTTTCTCATAGGGCAACGGGCCCAAATGCCTTATTTGGATGGGAGGAGAAGCAATCTAGGAACTGGTGACACAAAAGACTCCTGCCATTATTCTGTTAGCCACTGTGAGTCTATCCAGGGACCCTTACTCTGCACAAAGCAACCATGATAAAAAAAAAAAAAGGCACGGTACTGGGGGTACTGGGGGGAAAAAATCACTCAAGCATCAGTGGAACAGAGTAGAAGATGCAGAAACAATTCCAAACACATTCAGCCACCCTACTTTCGACAAAGGGGCCAAATACCTTCACTGGAAGAAAGCCCGTTTAATAAATAGTGCTAGGAAAGAAACCTCCAACAGCGTTAAGAGACAACCCACAATCTGGGAAAAAGTTTTTACCAGTTGTTCTTCAGACAAAGGTCTACTATCTAGAATATATGAAGAACTTTAAAAAAATCAGACCTCTCAAATTTAAAGATCCAAAAATGGGTATCTAAAATGAAAAGACATTTCTCAGCCAAAGAAGTAGGAATAGCAAACCAACATATGAAAAAAAATTATTCAACATCACTGGTCATTTGAGAGATACAAATGAAAACAACATTGAAATTCCTCCTCACCCCAGAAAGAATGGCTGCTATTATGAAATGAACCAATAACAAATGCTGACAGGGCTGTGGGCAAAGAGGAACCCTTCTCCATTATCAGTGGGAGTGTAGACTGGTGCATCCACTGTGGAATTAGTATGGAGATACCTTAAAGAACTAGGCTTAGAGGTCACATTTGACCCAGCTATTCCCCTGCTGGGTATCTTCCCCCAAAGAATTAAAACAATCATACCATAGTGATATATATGCACTCATATTTATAGCAACAGTTTGTAATAGCTAAAGCTTGGAAACAGCTCAATTGCCCATCAACTGGAGACTGGATAAAGAAAATGTGTTGCTGTTGTTTTTACATATATAAAATGGTGCACTACTCAGCCATAAAGAACAAAAATCAGAGACATTTATAGCTAAATGGATGCACATTGAGACCATGCCCTTAAGTGAAATAAACAGGACACACATGTAAATATCAAATAGTTTCTCTGGTGTGAGAAACTTAAAGTGTAAATAAGGATCTAAAGGCCTAATATATAATGTGAAATAGGAAGAAAAGGTACAAAGGGGAAGTGGGAGAGATTGGGGAAAGGAAAGGGAAAGGAAAAGAAAGGCATGGAATTAATATGAGAAAAAGGAAAAATATAAACAAAGTCTTTGTAAATAGCAAGGGTGGAGGGGTTGAAGGGAGGGCAAGGGAATGGGAAAAAATAAGAACTAAGATTATGTAAAGGTACAAATTCCCAATTATAAATGTCATTGTATTGTACATCTAAAATGTATCAATAAAATTAATTAAATAAATGGTGCTAAGAAAACTGGCTGTGCACATGCTGAAGATTAAACCTAGACCCATAACTCTAACCATGCACTAAACTAAACAGAAATGGATCATTAAGATAGAAACAATCTGCTGGAAGATAAAATAGGTAAAACTCTTGAAGACATAGATGTAGGCAAAGACTATGAATAAATTTGGCACACAGGAAATATTACAAAGAATCAACAACTGAAAACTCATAATATTAAAAAAACTTTTTCAGATCATATTTCTTTTCCACCCTCAATAAATCTAAATCTTCACTTTCTTTCCAACCAATTCTCTGTTCAGGACACCAAGAACCTAGAAGGAATTTCTCCAGGATCCCAAAACTAGTAACAGTAAGATAACCATACTTTATTTCCCATACCAAACCACAGCCTGGTTATACTGAGAGAGAAATTAGTCAATGTTATATATATTTTTGGTGTTTTAGGGTTCTTGAGAGAGAAAACTAAGAGTGTAGATGTAGAGTGTATAAGTGGGTAACTGGCTGATGATAAGGAATTAGCTCCCTTAAATATAGAGAGTAAGTCCCAAGATCTGCAGTCAGCAAGCTGGAGAACCAGAAAAATTAGTAGTGTAGGCTTAAAAACGAGGAAAGTTGAGTGTGAGTTCCAGTCTGTAGTGGATTAACTAATGGTCAACTTGTTAACACTCAGCTGAACTGAGTAGCATGGTTCTGGGCATGGAAGACCCACCTGATTATTGCTAATGGCGTACAAAGAGACCTGGAAGGAAAGATCACTGGCTATTGATTTTCTTGGAGATGACGACCAAGGCTGGATTTTCTGATGTGAACTCATCAGCTGTTCTCAGAGGAGGAGGAGCTCGGGGTCTTGCTGTTGCTGAGAATGGCTGCTGTTATCAGAGGAGCTCTGATCTTCACGGTGAGCATCACTTCCTAGCTCCAGTTAGATCCCTCAGCCTAGTGGCACAGTTCCTTCACCCCACCGATGCAGGCTTTCTAGCTCCCACCACTGGCCTTTGGACCCTATGGATGCAGATCCTCCATATGGAACTGCATGAGACATTGCTCTAGGCCTCTACTGGACTTATGAAGCACATTGCCTTGGGCTCTAGGCCTTCAGTTAGACTTGTGTGGGACATTGCCTTGGGATCCAGGACCTTGGCTGAATCCTTCAGGTCTCTGGTGTGTAGACAGATCTCTTACACTCCTCTGTATTTGACTTTTTGGGTGAATCTTATAAAATAATCCTATAAACTGTGTGTCTGGTATTAAATCTGTTCTCGTGCAAACCCTGACTACAACATAGTCCAAGTGTTAAAACCTGTGAACCAGAGGATCCGAGAGTGCAGTTCAAGTGCAGGAGGCTGATGCCCTAGTCTAATCAGCAAGAATGAGCTTCCTGATACAGCTTCATTATTCTGTTCGGATCTCCAATTGATTGGATAAGGACCACTCACATTAGGGAGGGCAATCTGCTTGACTCAGTCTATGGATTCAAATGGATCATCCAAACACCCTGCAGATACACCTGGAGTAATATTTGACCAAATGTTTGGATATACCTCATTGCCCAGTCAACCTGACATATAAAATTAACCATTACAAACCCACCCGTTATCATTTGACACCCATATGTATATTCTTAAACCATACTGTTAGGTTAAAAAGAACCAAAAACCAGGACCATACCAGGAACATGACAAACCTTTATTATGGGGAAGATTTGCCAGGCTGTCTCCAAACAAAGGAGAGAAAAGCAACATGGCAGAACAGGGGATCTTCTTTTACAAGAGCAGGGCGGAGTTGGCCTGAGCAAGGGTAGAGTTGAGTGAGATAGAATTAAGAGATTGGAGGAGCCTGTGACATCCCTAGCTGCTAGGAGGTAGCAAGTATTACATTACTCTTTTGGCAGGAGAAGAGGCATGATGGGAAGAAGGCTGTCCTTTATTGGGAGAAGCCATATTTTAACATGGAGGCTGCTATTCCATGTGGTAGCCATCTTAAGGAAAGGGAAATCTAACATTCCAGGCTTTTTGTTTTATGGTTATTAGGTGAAGGTCTCTTCTTCTGAAGCTCCTTCAAGCTGACAAAGGGGTGAAGGTTGGGGCTAAACCTGGATTTCATGGGGGCAGCAGTAGGTGGGGTCTTCTTCCTTCTGCTGCAGAGGCCAGTACCCTGCCATCAGGTCTTTTTGTTTACAAGTAGCATGCTGTTGTTATCACAGTAGCTTTGTAGGATAGTTTCAAGTTGGGGATTGGAGAGAGGCATAAACTTAATTTTCATCTTAGAAAGATAAATATCCCAACATTTCACAAACCACTGGACTCAAATTTTACTAAGGTTAGAGGCCAATGAAATTGAGTTGAATTTATTTCCTACTATCTGATATGCAACTATTTTACTACTAAGTCTACTTTTCCCTCATTAGATCCTCAAACATAATCATCAATGTAATGGATCAATATAATGATTTTATGAAAAGAAACGGTAATCAAAGTTATGACATGGGCCTGGATAACTGACAGTAAGGACAGTGAAGGTGTATCACTGACTGGCCTTGCCAGCTGGAAATAAACTGTAGGTAAGAATACAGAAAAGACATCTTCCAGATTAACAGCTTCATTCCATACCAGGGGGTACATATTTCTTTGCTCAAGAATGAGACCACATCAAATACAGTGGTTATAACTGAAGTGATAACTTGGTTAAACTCATCATAATCAGTCATTTTCCAGAGGCCGAAGAAGAGAGCTAAACAGGGATATGATGGAAATCACTACCACTGTATCCTTCTAGTCCTTAATGATAGCCCTCTAATTTCTGCAATTCCTCCTAAAGTATGGTACTGCTTTTGATTTACTGCTTTCTTAGGCAGAGATAGTTTCAATGGTTTCTACTAGGCCTTCACTACAATAATAGCTTTCACTCCATTCAGTCAGGGAATCAATGTAAGGACTCTGCCAACTGTTCCATTTAAACATTTCAAAATTGGGGAAACAACCAAAGCATAAGTTTGGTCAACAACAGAGCCCACTGTACTTGACCTTCATAAGTTCCTATTCTGACTGGTTTTAGCCTATACAGAACAACTAAAAAAATAAGCTTCCATCTATTTCACATCTAGGAACATTATGATCAAGTAGCTGATATCAAAGGTCTGCACAAATCAAACTATTCTGATTGCTCTCACTCTGTTGTACATTATGGTCACCACATCCACCTCGCCTTTGGCAAGCTGTGTGATGTCTTATGGTCCTTGCCATACCAGGAGGACTCAATTATAGTACTCCCATGGAACTTAGGTTTTCCAATACAATGACTGAGTTCCCAGGGTAAGACTTCAAAGGAGAGTAATCACAGAACTTTAAGAATGCTGGAGCTTCCCTCAGAATTTATTTCTCACAGTACAGGTAAAAGACAACCTTCTGGCCTCTTGCAGTATGCACTGATCTTAAACATTCCAATCTCTCTAGGACTTTGAATCCTTTACATTGAACAAAAAAGCATTTCCAACTTGCTCACTCACCTGTTGGCCCACATTTCAACCAAAGAAATGATCTATCAAAGTCCTTTCTAATTCTCCAAGCTACAACAGTAAGTGCAGAATCTTAGTGAGCACCTAGCAATGAACTCAGCCTTATCCAACTTTTCTGTTCCTTCTGCCATTTATGTTCCTTCTGAAACTATTCTAACAATTCCAACTCACATTCCCCAGATGTCTACCTGTACAAATTAGAAAATTCACGAAGTTTTTTCAGAATATATGCAACACACATCGTCATAGGTCAGACTTTGTGAGTCTTTAGAGGCCTGCTGAGAATTCAATGTAATTATAGGTCTTGAATCAAAGAATGATTATAGGAATAGGTCATCAGGAGATTCATCATCTTGCATGAAGTTTCTCCCAAGAATGCAGAATTAATCCTCTCAGAAAGGGTGTGGAGGTGCCACTCCCACAGGAAAGTAAGGTAGTCTCTGTCCAAATGGTAAAAAGGACTCATCACACTTCAGGGATTCAACATCCCTATCTTTATCAAGGTCTTACCATAGGTCCTCATTCCAACTTCTAGGATCCTAATCAATTCTGTTATTATAAAAACACTATTTATGTTACTCTGACATATTTGACTCTGATAACCTGGAAAACCCAAAATGGCATTCATCTCTGGTTCCCCCAATGCCCAGAACAAGTGCTTGAAATACATATAGTAAGTGCTCAATAAGGATTTCTCCTGTACTGAATTTTGCTTCTGAACACATCCAATTAGCTAATACATGCACTCAATGTTGACAGTTTTTAAACACTTGTTGATGTATTTACCACTAGTAGCCTCTATCAGAAGACATATTTGTGCATCAATGGAAATACATAAATAACTTACTTTCTCACATTTTTCCAAGATGATATGAAACTTATTCTAACCACTAATTTTCATCTGGCCTTGAATTAAAAGCACCAGAATACCAAGATACATCATATAAAGGTACAAGTTCCCTTTGATGAAAATAACTGTACTGTTTACTTTAAATGTACCAATAAACTTAATGGGAAAAAAATGTACCAGAATGCTCAGCACATTTTTTTCATCTTATCTTGACATTAGTATGAATCACCTGGGCCTTTTTTTCACCTCCATACTTTATAAGTAATTGAGCACAAATTCTATCCACAGAGGACTTCTAACGCTTCTAAGCCTCTACTCCATCCAACAGAACATAATTTCACTTGCCTATTAAATGAAGTATATTTCAGTTCTCCCTTCTTTTATAATTTAGCATAATCCTGACAAATCTGATATATGATGAACAATATCTGAATGTATTTTCCTCTTCACCATTATGAAGACTAGCAAAGCCATCAACTCAAAGCTCAGTTTTTTTCTATAAGCAGTCTAACATATTTCATATACTATAATGCCAGAATTCTATAGAAATGTTATCTGACCTTTTCCTCTATCAGATAAATGAAATTAAACTCCAAAAGCAGTTAGGTTTGGGGTAACAGCAATGATATTAATAATTTTTATTTACTAAGTTCCTTTATTTATATATAAGCATTCCTTAAATAGTGTGTGAATAACTTTGGTGTTTTTTTGTTTTATATTTACACTTTTCAGCAACTTTATGATGATCTTTTGGCAGTAATATATAGCAGCCAACAACAGAATATTTGTTTGGTGATTCGTAAATAAATACCTAACCCCAAAATATACATTTTTTAAATGCAATAAGAGGAATAAACAAAGAGTCGTATCATAGAAATGCCTAATATGATTCATCCTTCTGAAAAATTCAGTAACATAAAGCAGATCTTTTGCAACCTTAAATTCACAATGAGTATGGAAATCTGAAATTGCTTGTGCTAAAAAATGGCTGATTTTGCATTTTCAGTGGTAAAATATGTATTGGTATTACTTCCCAAAGAAATACCATTATGCCTCATTGCAAATAAGTAACAGTGTAAATATAAAAGGCACTTGTAGCAATTATTTATATAATTTGCAAACCATTTATGTCTTTCTTAAGCAGAATGGGGATACAAAGTAAGTAAAACACAAAATTCACATCTTTTATATTGAGAACTCAATGACACAATGCTACTACATTTTAACCCCACATTCTCATAAGCATCAGTCATGTGATTCTCTTCTACAGCAGTGGAAAATAATTATCTTCAGTGATGACTCCCAGGTACTATAACATGCTAAGCATCCTATTAAATAAAAGAAAAAAATTAGCTACCTTCAATGACTAAGACAACAAATTCCACAAATACATATCTAGACACATTCATCAAATCAGGAAAAAAACAAACAAATAAACAAACTGTGTTTCTGGTTGTCTTCTTTTACTGGGAAACTCCTTAACCAGAAAACTCAATTTCCCCAAGTAGTATGTTCAGGACAAAAGTAAGTGTTCTATAAATGTTTCTTTACTTTGCCCTTTCATCATAATCATTCAGGCAATTTAACCTTTTAGCCATAACTCAAATCTAAACTGCAGATTTCCTTTCTGTAAGCTAATCCAATTATACAATGACAAAATGACAAAACAGCTAACAATGTTTTATGTCTGAGACATACTGCTTATTATCAATAAAAGTAACTTATATTCTACCTTATCAGATATCTTTCATTCAGTTGAGAAATTTAACTTTTTTTTTACATTTAGAAATTCCTAACTACACTGCAGCCACCTTTCTAAAGAGCATACAATAGTTTTTATCCTATGAAATGTTTACAGCATTTAGCAGATGCTTAATACTCAATGATTTTAATAACCATGAGACATTTTTACATATGTCCCCAACTAACCTCTTACTTTAGGCTGTAATATATGTAGTTAATGTAGATATTTTCAAATAGTACGATACAACCAGGGCAAGGTGGCATTAAAGAGAATGTGGACCATTAAAATATTATACACAGCATCAGCAGGAAGACTAAAATAAGAACCTCCAAAAATCTCCATAAAGCCCAAGCAGCAGTGGCACAAATGGTCAAAGCCAACATTTTTAGAATTTTAAAAACAGATCAAAGGTTTGTAACGACATAGAGGTATAGATTCAAGAAAAACTGGCTAAATCTAAGTAAATAAAGCCAGTTTGGTGACAGTTTAATGTGTCCTCTCCTTACCGTCTTCTCCCCAACACCACTTACAGTCCTGAAAACCAACAGGCTCAAAATTGTGAAGAAATCCAGCAGCCTTGCAGCCACCCGAACAGAATGGAGCTGGAACTCTCCAAAGCCCCAATCTCAGAAACTGTCATTACAGATACCCAGCAGTTCCCTGGAAAATGCCATTACACTTGCTCATCTTTACTAAGTCTGAGTTTGCCCAGTACTAGGAACCTCTTCCAGAGATGGTATTTGTCAAAAACAAACAAGCCCAGTTGTTTATCAGAGCTGCCTAAGGTGGTAGTTAACAGTTGGGGCAAATAATATGCCGGCCAAAATCTCAAAAACATAAAGCTGGAGAGTAAGATAACCAGAAAAGGTTTTCAAAAGGTCCAATATTCTCCTGAAAATCTAGAAAGCCGAGCTCATGTATAGGACTATCTACATGCTCACGGCTATGTATATTCTCTCAGGAAAGACCGGAACTGGCACCAAGCTCTCAGCTTTGGATAACCACTCGAATCTACATGGGCTAAGGCAGAGCGGTAAACATGTAAACATGTCACATGCACAGAGATCATGGTTCCAGGAATTAAGGGAATAATTGTCTAATCATTAGTTGTCCAGGAGCTTAACTAATGAGTTCCATGAGTTTGGGAAAATCATTATGAAACAACAGAAGCAAACAACAAAAGATTTCAGGGGGGAGAGAAGCGGTTTCTCAGTCACATTTAATATTTTTAAATGTCTAGATTTCAATAAAGATAAGATTTACAAGAGCTAGGGATTTAGCTCAGTGGTTCTGGTGCCTGCTTTGTAAGTGCAGGGACTTGAGTTCAATCAAAAAAATGAGACTTACAAGAAAGAAGAAAGGGCAGGGTTAAAAAAGTTAGTATCAAGAAGCCCAGATATTAAATTTAACAGAAAAAGACACCAAAATTGACTCATTCATAGATACAGACTCAGAGGTAAATAAAATCATGTCTTAATAAAGGAAAAACATATGAAAGCAATATTTCATCAAATATTATTAATAAACACATAAGGATTATAAAAAAACAAGAAATTACAGGGTTGAAAGAACAAAGTTGAAAATTTCACTAGAAGCATTCAACACTACATTTGAGCTGGCAGAAGAAATATGCCATGAACTTACAGATAGGTCAAATGAGAAACAGAAAGGAAAAAAGAATAAACAAAAATGAAGAGTACAAGAAACTAGGGGAAGCCAACAGGTGTCAGGAAGCCAGACAGTGACTCAATCCTACAGTTCCAGCACTCTGAGAGGCTAAGGCAGGAGCACTGCAAGTTCCAGACCAGCACAGCCAACTTAGTGACTTAGCAAACCCTATAGCAGTAGTAACAATGCAGGTGTGTGCAGAAAAAAATCATTTAAATAACTCAAGACTCTAAAATTGCAAAATAAATGGCTTGAACTAGATAATCTCTAAGGAAGCCTGAGTTTCTGAAATTTCACAATTCTTAACATGTCTTAGTTACTTTTCTCATTACTCAGACAAAAATACCTGAACCCAAAGTTAAAGAAGGAAAGGTTCATTTGACTCAGTTCATAGAGGTTTCAGTCCATACTTAACTAGCTCCAAGGCAGGGTGGCATGGCAGAGGGTTATCACATAAGAAAAATGGTTCATAGAAGGAAGAAGGCAGAAAGGCAGAAAGCTACAAGCAGCAAGCAAGAACACTCACCCTCTTTCTATACTTTATGTTTTATCCAAGCACACTCATGCCCAGGGTGGAAAACCCTCAATCCTACCCAGAATTATGCCAAACTAATCAATGACTAATTCAGTAATCACATGCCCTTGATCCCAGCATCACACAGTGAATTCCAGTATCATACACTCCAGATCCAGCTCCTCCTATGACTGACTACTTGAGGCTTTGTGGGGACATGTAGATAAAAGCCATAACATGTTGTCCCATAAGCCAATGATACTGATTCTAAAATCTGTTTCATAAATATCCTAGACAACCAAGTCCAAGAACACCAAAGAAAACTAAGACACAATGCATATTAAGAACCTGAAGGGCTGGTGATTTAGTTCAGTGGTTCTGCTGCCTGCTTTGCAAGCACAAGGTCCTGAGTGCAATACCCAATTCAAAAAAAAAAAAAAAAGAAACAGAAACCAAAACAAAACAAAAACAAAGAAACTGAAAAAATATTAATATGCTGTAAGGGACAACCTCATTTTGAAAAGTAAAGAATTAAGTGATATTATAGCCATGTAACACAGCAGCCCATAACCATTACAAATCAACTTCTTCAAAAACATTAATGATGTAGTACTTATAATATGACGCTGAGTGAAAAGGTCAAAATGTTTTTAAAAGTTATAATTTTGTCTTTAAATGTTTGCAAAAGAAAAAAAGAAATCTCATCAAAATATAAGCAGTTCTCTCAAAATAATGGAAGAGTAACATTGTACCATAATCAACTACAATTTCTACCATCAAAAAGCAATAAAACATCCATCTATGATTAAGCTTTAAAAACTCTAAGCAAACAAGGAGTCAAAGTGAGTCTATAAAGTCAGTCTATAAAATACCAATAGCCAACTACTCCATGGTAACATACATGCCTTCTCTACTAAAATGAAGAACAAGGCAAGAATATCTGCTCTGATTTGTCTTAAATAAGTGGAGAGTCTAACCAGTGCAATGAGACAAAATAATGAAATAAATTATAAATGCATAGGAAAATATGAAATAAAGCTGTCTCTTGGCAGACAACATGATTGCCAATGGAGAAAATCCTGAGTCAACAAAAGCTACTAAAATGAGTAAGTGAGTTTAGTAAGACTGTCTGATTCAAGGGCAATAGGAAAACATCAATGTGTATAAGCAATTGGGAATTAAAATTTTTTAGGTTATCATTTAAACAGCACCAAATAACATAAAACATATATAATGCAACAAAATGTGTGCAAGATTTTTATGCTGAAAGCCTAAAAACAGAAGGAAATCAAAGAAATAGGAAAAGGTACTTTATTAATGGATTAGAAACCAATATTAAGATGTTGATTCACCCCAAAATGATCTATAACTTTTAATGTAATCCTAATCAAAATCTGTGCTTTTTTAAATAAAAATAGGCAAGGTGCTACTATAAATTACATAGAAACAAAAGAAGCTAGAACATCCAAATTTGAAAAATGACCATAGGACTGAGCTTTCCTGATTTCAAGAAATATTATAAAGCTACAATTTTAATGAAGAAATAAGAAACAACAGAATGATGGAACAGAATAGAGAATTCAGAAATAGATGCACATATACAATGTCAATGAATTTTGGACAACAGTGCAAGACACCTAATGAGAAAAAAATAGTAAGAATAATCTTTTAATCAAATGATGCTGTGATAATTGGACACTCATAAAGAGAGGGAGAGAGAACTTTAACCCACACTCCATGTCATATGGAAATATTAACTCACAGTGGATCAAACTAAATGTATAAACCAAAACTATAAAAAATTCCAGGAGAAAATATATAGGAAAAAAAAACTTTGCAACCTTGGGTTTGGTGAAGTAGTGGGGATACCGAAACAAAAAGCATTTTTAAAAAATATTGATGAACTAAAAATCATAAAAACAAAAAACAGTGACTCCTTGAAATTCACTATTAAGAAAATGAGGGGTCAAGTATTTAGCTCAGTGACCACACCTGTCTCACAAGTGTAAGGTCCTGAGTTTGATTCTTATACCAATCAATCAATGTTTAAAAAGAAAAAGAAAATACAAAGTACAGACTCAAAGAAAACATATTTTTGCCTTTTTACTAGTACAAGTTTGCAATACATAAATTTAAATTTATCTTACAGTACAGATATATGTACTTAACATCTTTTTATTCCACTTCCCCTCACCTTCCTCCTCTCTCCCATCTCTAGATCCCTTCCTCAATTTTTTTTAGCTCATTTGCAATACATAATGACTCCACCCATTTCCAGTAATTGGTACACGTACTACATAATATAACTTAATTCTTTTTACATCCCTTCCATTACCTCCCTAACCACGACCTCCCAACCTCTTGGTCCTCTTCCCACTTGCAATCGATATAACTCTAGGTTTTGCATTTTTATTTTGCTGTTTAATTATTTATATTTTGGGTTTCTCATATAAAAGAAAACACAAAATTTAAGCTTGTGTGTCTGATTTATTTCACTTAACATTATAGTCTCAAGGTGCATTCATTTTTCCTACAAATGACTCAAATTTGTCTTTATAGCAGAGTATATTCCACTGTGTATGAATACATTTTCTTTTTTCATTCATCTGCTGATGAACATATAGGATGCTTCAAACTGTGTAACAAGGATATGCATGTTATCCCTGTAATATGATGTCTTTAATTAAGGAAGATACCTAGTAGGGGAATAGCTGAATTGAATGAAATTTCTAATTTTAGTTTTTTGAGGAATTTCCACAGTGATTTCCACAGTAGTCATAATAGTTTACATTCCCACCAAGAATGTAGAAACCCTCCCCTCAAAACTTGTAGCCTCATCATCATTCCTCATTATTTAGTTTCTTAATAACTGCCATTCTTTCTGCAGTAAGATGGAAAGTCAGTATTGTTTTAATTTGCATTTATTCAACGTTGAACATTTTTTTATGTACTTATTAGCCATTTTCTTAATGAGAAGTGTTTATTCATTCATTTCACTTATCCATTTTCTAATTTGATTTTTTATTTGGGGAATTCCAGCTTTTTTCAGTTCTTTCTTTATATATTCAGGATGTTATTCTTCTGTCCCAGGAATATCTGGAAAAAAATTTTTCCTATTCTTTATCTTGTCTTTTCGCTTTTTTGTTTATTTCCTTCACTGTGCAGAAGCTTTTTAACTTGTTTACTTTTGTGATTTCTTATGCAGATATGTTCAGAAAGTCCTTGTCTACACTTAAGACTTCAACAGTTTTACCTATTTTATCTTCCAGCGCATTAAGTACTTTTGTTTTAACATTTAGCTTTTGAACCAGTTTGATTTTAGCTTAATACAGGATAAGAGATACAGGTCTCGCTTCAATTTTCCTCACGTGGATAGCCAGATTTCCCAGCACCACTTATTGAAAAGTGCATGTTTTTGACCCCTTTGTCAAAATCAGGTGGCTGAATCCCCAGTACAACAACAACAAAAAACATCAGATGGCTGTATATGGATTGTTTCTGAATCTTCTATCTGTGCCACTGACCCATGTCTGTCTTTTGTGCCAGTACTATGTGTTTTCATCATTGTAGCTTTGTAATGTAACTTGAAATCCAGGGTTATGATGCCTCAAGCAAGGACAAAACTCACATGATCATTTCAACAAATGCAGAAAAAGCTTCTGATATTCATGATAAAACCCTGAAGAAAATAGGTATAGAAGGTCCTCATCTTAATCTGATAGAAACCATTTATGACAAACCAAGAGCCAATATATTATGTGGGGAAAAACTGAAAGTTTTCCCTCTAAAACCAGGAACAAGAAAGGATGTCCACTATTACCACTCCTGATCAATATAGTACTCAAAACATTAGCCAAAACAGTCAGCAAAAAGATACAGATAGGAAAGGAAGTCAAATTATCATTATTTGAAAATGTCATTATCCTTTATAGAAGACCCCAAAAATTCCATCTGTAAGACTCTAAAATAATCAAATTCAGTAGTGTAGCAGGATACAAAATAAACACCCCAAATCAATAGCATTCCTGTACAAAAATCATGAAACCACAAGAAGGAAATTAGGAAAATATATTCACAATAGCAATGTAATAGAAAAATTACATTACTTAGGAATTAATCTACCTATGGAAGTGAAAGACCTCTCAACAAAAGCTGCAGTACTCTGAAATTGAAGAGGACATTAGAAAGTGCATAGACACCCCTAATCCTGGTTCCTGGATGTCATAGTTTGCGTCCAGATGTACCCTCAAAGCCTCATGTGGTCAGAGGCAATTTTGGAGGTGGCTGAATCTAGAGTGTCATTGATTCAAGGTGGGGCTAGACCCGAGGAAACTAAGATTAAGGGTGTGTTTTATCCCGGCAATGAGAGAAAAGTAACTAACACAATGGCTGGACAAACCTACACAGTCAAATGGCCATACTTCTAAAACTGAAATGCAGATTTCATGCAATCCCAATCAAAATACCAACAGCATTCCTCACTCAACTAAAGAAATCAATCCCAAAATTCACAAAAAACCAGAAGAGACTCCGAATAGCAAAAGCAATCCTAGGTAACAAAATCAAAGAAAATATTTTTAAACATCTATTTGATCAAATATTTGTATCCTGACTGCATAAAATACTTATTACACAGTAATTTTGGAAAACCACAGCAAAAAATAAAAAGATCTGAACAGACACTTCAAAGACACACCTGGCACAGGGAAATATGCTCAACATACTAGTCAACAGAAAAATAAAAATTAAAGTATCAATGAGTTATCACTAAACACCTCTTAGAATATCTAAAATTAAAAATAAATGACAAGCATGGACTAGGATGTGGAACTAGAACCAATAGGCATTACTGTTGGGAATACAACATAAAATAGTTACACTGGAAAACAAATCGGTAATCTCATACTAAGTTAAGCATGCACTTGCCACATGGCCCAATAACCCTACTTCTAGATGAGTAGCCAAAAAAAAAAATGAAAACATGCATCTACACAAATATACTCAAATGTACACTAATGTACAAAGAATTGCACATATTGAAAAGACTTGCAAGTGAATGTTTATAGCAACTTCATTCCTAAATGCCAAAAACAAAACATCCAACAAATGACTAAGTATGCTGTGACACATTCACACAATGAAGGACACAACAATTAAAAAAAAAAAAAAAACCTGCATACTACATATTTCCCTTTCTATATCCCAGTAACAGGAAAGGTATAGACGAAGAACAAATTAGTGGATGCCAAGAGTGATGGGTAAAAGGGAGATCCTTTTGAAATGATGCAAATGTTGTCTGGATTGTGATGTGGTTTTATGACCATGCACTCGTCAGTTTACACAATGATACACCAAAAATTATTTTTTATCTCTTTTAAATTATACCTCAATACCCAAATTGTAAAAGCAGCACCAATTTAAATGAGCTAAACTCAGTTTACTGTGTGTGGAAGTGAGGCATGGAGGAATAATGGGAAAGCCAAAACCCCTTAAAATTACAAATCTAAAGAAACAATGTATCCGTATATAAGAAATATACATTAATAAAGAGTAATCTGAAGAGAGTAGCCTTTTTAAAGTTCTCATTGTAGAGAAAGTAGGACATCTGGTATGCTTTCAAAAAAGATCAAAAGTCACAATAGGCTGACAAAGAGGACACAGTGCTTATATGCTACAGTTCAGAAACAACTTACCTGAACACTTCTGTTCCATTTTACTAAAGGGAAGGATCTCATTCACCTCAGTCAACAACACTGACTTGTGCTAACTAGAGAAAGATATTATACCTTCAAATGGCTCTCTTTAGTCATGACAGTTCTAGATACTTTACAAATCTTGTAACACCTTAAAAACATAAAATACCTTATTAGGCAAATTCCTGCGTATTCATTTAAGCTTCAGACAAAATGTTAAACATTTCTTTCTGATTGGCCACCAAAACATGATGTGCCTGTGATTATTTTTTTAAGCAGCTTGTCAAGTATTAGGATGATTAAAATAAACAAAAGTCTCCGAAGTTTTGAGCCAATCTCTCTAAGAAAACACATTTTTCGTTTAATAAAACTTAAAAGGTAAATTTTCACTTTCATCATTTTGTTTTGTTTATTCCATTCAATTTACACTGCTGCTAGGAAACCACTTCACAGTAAGATTTCCCAGCCCACAGAACCACCTCCCATCCAGGGTGGAAATTAACAAACTTCGTAACCCGGTCAATGCACCACGTAATACACTGGTCGGGGGGCATCACACAGGTGCCATGGGCCTGCCATGCATCTGTTCCCATGTATTTAACAGGTACAGTGCAACCCACCCCGCAGGAACTGCAAAAGGAAGGACCCAAAAGCAGAGCTCTCAGCCTCTTGCTCCACCCTTCAAACACCGGGAGGTTTCAGGCCTCGACTAGAGAGGTGAGACGTAAACCAAGCCAACCCCCGCGCCGCGCAGCACTCGGGTGCCATGGGCCTGCCATGCATCTGTTCCCATGTATTTAACAGGTACAGTGCAACCCACCCCGCAGGAACTGCAAAAGGAAGGACCCAAAAGCAGAGCTCTCAGCCTCTTGCTCCACCCTTCAAACACCGGGAGGTTTCAGGCCTCGACTAGAGAGGTGAGACGTAAACCAAGCCAACCCCCGCGCCGCGCAGCACTCGGGGCCGCCTCCCAGAGCCGCGGCAGCCCCGCCCA
>NW_022900927.1:895229-962483 GCF_012274545.1 Fukomys damarensis | reverse complement strand
CCCGGAAGAGGTTTCCTCAAGCCCCGCCCAGGCCCGCGCGGCCTCGGGCGAACGCGCTCGTCACGTGGCCGGGCCAAGGGTTCTTGGGAGTGGTTGGTGGACTTTGCGGGTTCCTTCCAAAAGGAGGTGACCTGGCCTTCCACTGGTAGCACCTGCTGGGAGGCCGCCACTCATGAGGTGTAGCTCCTCATTCCTCGCAAATGGCAGGCCTGTTTGTTTGCCTCATCAATTCAAAAATCAACCAACCATTGAATCAGAAGGTCCCTCGCCTCTGAGACTGCCTGCCGGAATCCTCTCTAAGCAGGGTTCCTGACCTGCAGGAAGTGAGAAACAGTGGCTGACCAGACTGCACACGCACCCTTTCATCTGCTGTGTCGCTGCCCTCAAGGATCAGTGAGGGTCGAAGATAAGAGCCACTCCAACCACTGCTTGCCTCCAAGAACTGCACAGGACCTTTGTTCCTCTCCTCAGCTCCAGATCACTGATGATCATAGTGCTGTGTCTTGTTACAGAGACAGTTTATGCCCAGCTGTTAAGCCACACCTATTCTGTAAGCCTTCCAAGAAAATGTCGCATGAACAGCATTTTACAGTATTTGAAAGGAACATAGGCTTTTTGTGTCCACTTCAGCCTGTCAGTTAACTATTAGATAAAAAGTCAACAGGCAGCCCATTTGTTAAAGATTCTTCCGCTTTTACCACAAGAAGAATTCGAGAACATCATATAACAATTTTTTACTGAATGTATGTCATTTACCCAATATTAGATCGGGTTGTAATAATCCAAGAATGAATAAGTTAAAGGTCTCTGCCTTCAAAAAACTTAAAAACTATAGTAACCTGAAATGCGAGCATAAATCTCTGGAGTGGTCACCATATAGAAAGTGCATTCTTTAACAACATCTACGTTATTTTTCTCTTTCCATTGAACACAGTTTACTCGAATTTAATTTCTGCTCTGTACTAGAAGTGAAAAATATTAGCAAGATTCAAATAAGCCTCCAGGCCGCCTCATTCCTCGCAAATGGCAGGCCTGTTTCTGTACCTCATCAATTCAAACATCAATCAACCATTGAATCAGAAGGTCACTCACCTCTGAGACTCCCTGCAGGACTCATCAAGCAGGGTTCAGGGAAGATGGGAAAGAGCAGAGTTCCTGACCTGCAGAAAGGGTGAAACAATGGCTGACCAGACACAAGCCCTGTCTCATCCCCTCTGTCGCTAGAATTACATCCTCCCCACATCCTCTACCTTTACTAATGTAAAAACTAAGCTTTATGAATCTCTGCATAGCTAGGAAATACTGTTATTACTGCTTAATACTGTTCTATTGTTAGTAGAGGCAAAGTTGTTCCATTTGGTAGCTATTTTTACTGTAGATCAGTAGTATAATTATTTGTATTCCTATTAAAATTATAAATCCTATAGTTAAGGGTGGTACTTTATTAGTTTTTAGATCTTGTCAATATTCAGTTTGATCCTTTAACTGATGCTGATTTTATTAGTATAACTAATATGACATTGCTTTTGCTACTAATTGGTTTTCTTGAGATGTCAATATCTGGAATGCTTTTGGTTCATTAACAATAATGTGGGCCATTGGAGAACTGAATACTGGGCCAAATATATTGCAACTCAAGTAAATGGAAGTGGTTGGATCTTGGGACAGAGTTAAAGGCCAGTAGTTAACCAGGCCCAGAGGACACCCCTGAAAAGTGGACCTTTGCTGAAGAGGTCTGCATATAAGAAATAATGTTTTCCACTGCCAAAAAACTGCAAGCCTCAATGCAAAAATATACAAGCATGTGAAAAAACACCCAGTAAAATGCACCCCAGAACTCCCAGCCTCCCCAAAGCTGATCCACATAGTATTGAAGGAGAGAAAAACTAAAGGCTACAGACCCATATTATTCAAAATTATAGAAGGGGAGAAAACAAAGCAGATCAATAAGGCATTTGACACAGGAAGATATAACTAAAGATATTAAACAATTTTAAATGATCAAACTAAAATGATCAGCAAATCTACAAAAGACACTAATAGAAAGAGTTAAAGTATTGTAAAACATGCATAGAAAACAAAACAGTATAGAAAAGAATTATGGTACCAGGGATCAAACTCAGGATCTTGCACTTGTGAAGCCACTGAGCTAAATCCCTAGTCCTGCTGTGTGTCATTCTTGTTGTGGGTTTTTGAACCCAGGCACCTGATGGCTTGGGCCTGTGTGTCCTGACAGGTGAGGAATCCCTGAGCCTGAGGAAGGAGGAGAGGGGGCCCAGGAACAGAACCCAGAGACCTTTTGTTGGGTCTCTGCTCCAAGACATCCTGAGTGCCCTCAGGCCCGGCCAGCATGGCAGACACAGGCGCAGGGCCCATGGCTCTGCTGTCTGTGGCATTGGCCCCTGAGTCCCCAGGGTAGAGAAGCGGCTGCCTTCCACTGGAAGCATTTTCTCAGGGAATCCCTGTCGGTACCTCCCAAAGAGCAGAGTGGGGGGATGCTGTCCCCATCCCCCCTCTGAGCAGGGAGATGCTGACCGCTGTCCAGTGGGCAGGGGCCAGGGGTCCTCCCCCAGCCGAGATGCCCCCTGATGCTGTGGGTGGCTCAGGGAAGGCCTGGGAAGCGCATGCAAAAACGCCAAATTAAAATTCATAAGTTTAAAAATTCTATTAAAAGTATGGGCAGCAAAAATAACCATCATAAAGACAATGTCAAAAGTAGAAGAAAGGGCTGTTGTCAGTGACTAATTTTTTTAGAGATACCTTAATTGTATAGGTTTTGATTTTTTGTTTTTGTTTTGTTTTTTGAGATACCAGGGATTGAACTCAGGACCTTGTAGGCAAGCACAGCAGCACTGAGCTACATCCTCAGCCCTAGATATACCTTAAAACAACAAGAGAACATAAA
This sequence comes from Fukomys damarensis, assembly GCF_012274545.1. Classification (NCBI taxonomy): domain Eukaryota; kingdom Metazoa; phylum Chordata; class Mammalia; order Rodentia; family Bathyergidae; genus Fukomys; species Fukomys damarensis. The sequence goes on along the minus strand of NW_022900927.1, from coordinate 959,578 downwards.
AAAATGTATCCAAAATGACACAAACCTAATATTAATTGAAATTATTCAGAAATCAAAAGACAGCACAAATGGCATAAAAATCCCTTTTACAGAAAAAATAGCAGAAAGTTTTCCAAATACAGGAAAAGAATTTAACATATGCTTAACTGAGGTATATAGAATCCCAAATAGCCACATATAGAAAACAACATCTCCACATCACATCATCTTCAAAACCCTGGAAATCCAACCCATAAACACAATCTTAAAAGCATTTGGTGAAAATCAATCACTTATGAAGGAAAACCTATTAGAATTACAGCAGACTTTCAACACAAATCTTAAATATCAGGAGAGATGAGAGGGAAGTATTTCAAGTCCTAAAAACCATCTCCAAACCTTATTTGGATATAAGCCTGATGATATATCCTAAAAAAACTATCTTTCAAAACTAATGGAGAAATAAGACGTTTATAATAAAGACCACATGAAGAAATTAATGACCACCAAACCAGAACTCTAAAAAATTCCTGAGGCTACCCCAGAAAAACACAATAAAGCCAACAATGCCAAAATGTCTAATAGGATGAATATACCAGGCAGGTGAGCAGAAAAGCATTAGGTGGATGGTACAACCAACAAGAAAATAGTGCAACCACAAGATAAATCAGTTATTTTTAGTAATAACTCTCAAGGTGCATGGGTGCAATTTCCCAATCAAAAGTCACAGACTGACAGATTGAATCAGGAAACAAAATCCAGTGGTGCATTATATACAAGAATCACATTTAAACCAAAAAGAATCTCATAGATTAAAAATCAAAAGATGGAAAACAATATCCCATGTTATAGGACCCCCCACAGAAAGCAGGTGCAGTTATCCTATATTCAGACAAAGTGAATTTTAAATAAGATCAAAAGGCACAAAGGAGATCACTATATATGAGTAAAGGGAACAATTCAACATGAAGATTATGTAATAGTGGAATCTCAGTTCACAAACTTAACTTGTTCTATGATTTAGAAAAGATAGCCATGTTGTGTTTTCACGAGAAAGATGCCCATAGGTATGTTTATCACCTGATTCAAATTTGCAAACAAAAAATTTTGCCAAATGCTTCTGTTTGTGAACCAAACTGTTTGCAAAAGTATTGGTGAACAGAGCTAACACAGCCCAGGGAGCAGCTGCATGGGCTAGAGTGGCTTGGCTGCAGGCAGATCCCAGCCAGGGTCCCATGAGGTCAGGGCACACATGCCAAGCCACAGCCTGCCTAGAAAATAGCTGCAAAGGTACACAAGCTTCATCCAAATTCCCACCATCACCCATAGCCAAGGGCCCACATGGAAAAGAAATACACAGATGCACAAGCAACAGTCAGAGGCACACCGGAATACCATTGATAAGTGCCTGGAGACCATAGCCAGAAGCCTACACCAACAACAGGAACTGAAGTACACAGCCCCAGGCCAAAGCACACCCACCCCCAGACAACAGTAACATAGGGAACCCAGCTAAAGACACATGTAGATACCATCCCAAGTGTGCACAGGCCCCAGCCCATCCAGACCACAGGTCAGCTCAGAGATATAGAAGGCCACCATTCTAAACCCAAGAATTGGTGAACTGGGAAGCAGGAGAATAAAGGCTGCTCCATGGCTTGCTAAGAATTGAAGACCACTGGGTGAGCAAAAAGTTGCCTCAACAAAGGCACAGCAGGCTGAATCTGTTCAAATGAGAAGATATGGAAATAAGTCTCAAAACTGGAATCCCAGATCACCTAAGGCAACACCAAAGGGCAAGAAGATGAAATAATCTGATACTTGACCACCTGGACTCCCTGAACTGGCAATGAAAGAGGACCTGGAAAAAATGAAAGCAGAAATAATTTCTCAGATAACAGCAGAGATTGGGCCCATCGTACAAGACATGATTAATAAATCTAGAGTAGACACAGGCAAAAAAAAAAAATAGAGGAGCTGAGAAACATGATGGAATACCAAAATAGGAAACAAATGGAATCCATAAAACAGATGCAAACAGATTTCCAGGTGATGAAAAACACCACTGAAACTTTATGCAGCAGAATGAACCAATGTGAGGGCAGAATTTCAATTATAGAAGATAGGCTTGCATTTAGTGACCAGGAAAAGAAAAAAATCTTAAAAATAGTTAGGGACCATGAGACATCAATCCAGCAGCTGCTAGATGGTTCAAAGAAGAACAACATAAGAGTGATTAGAATTGATAAAGAAACAGGAGACGGTGAAGATGACATTAAAAAAAAAAAAACAGTTCACATAAGTAATGGCAGAAAACTTCCCAACTAGGGGAAAAGAGCTTGACATACAATTACTGAGGCTTATAAGAGTCCAACTAGCTGTGATCAACAAAAAAATCTACACATAGGCATACAATAGTTAAGATTCCAGAAAGCAAACAAAACAACAAAATTCTACAGTTCGAAAAAAAAAACAAATCACATACAAAGAAAAGCCCAAAAGAATCACAAACAGACCTTTCAACACAAATCCACAAAGCAAGAAGAGCATGGAGTGACATATTTCAGGCCCTAAAGGAAAACACCCTCCAACTCAGATTGATATACCCTGCAAAACTATCTTTCAAAATTGATGGAGAAATGAGGTACTTTCATGAGAAAGAGAACCTTAGGAACTTCATGATTATCAAACCAGCCCTCCAAATTTTTAAACAATATCCTGGGGAAAGACAATGATGATCATAAACCCAGGAAGCCTAGCACAATGAATCAATCAGGCACCACAAGAAATTAAACAGAAAGGGGGAGAAGCCAACAAAAAGAAACGTCATGACAAGGATAAGTTAATATATAGTGATCTATAACCATCAATGTTAATGGTCTCAATTCACCAATCAAAATTAATAGACTGGCAGAAGTAATCAAGCAGCAAGATCCAACAATATGCTGAGCACAAGAAACACACTGAATTTAAAAAGAAACTCATAGACTGAAAGTTAAAGGGTGGAAAAATACTCCATTCAACAGGAACCCCCTAAAAAGCAGGAGTAGCTAACTATCCTCTCTGAAGATCAAGTGGATTTAAAACCAACACTGATTAAGAGAGACAAAGAAGGACACTACATCCTTGTAAGGGGAATAATCCAAGAGGGAGAGATGACAATTATAAATATATATGCACCAAACACTACTGCACCCAACCATATGAAACAAATACTAATGGACACGAAAAATCAAATAAGCACTAATACAATAGTAGTGGAGGACCTCAATACTCCACTGTCAAAATGTAGATTATCTAGACAAAAAATAAACAATGAAATATTAGAACTCAATCAAACACTTGAACAGATTAACTTAACTGATGTTTACACAGTGTTCCACCCCACAAAATCAGAATACACATTTTTTTTCGCTACAAATGGATCATTCTCCAAAATAGACCACATACTCATAGAATATGTTTAAGTAAGTGCAAAGGAATTGAAATTATCCCCTATCATCAGTCCATTGTGCAATGAAATTGTAGATCAATAGCAAAAGAAACTGCAGAATTTAATAAACACATATAAATTGAACAAAACACTTCTGAGTAACAGATGAGTCACAAGGAAATTAAAGAAGAAATCAGAAAGTTCCTACAATTAAATGACAATGACAATACAACATCTATGGAACACAATGAAAGTATTCTTATGAGGGAAATTCATAGCAGTAAATAATTATATTAGTAAAATAGAGTGAGCTCAACTATACAACCTGATGCTGAATCTCAAGCTTCTAGAAAAAGAAGAGCAGGACAACCCAAAGCTCATACAAGAAGGGAAATTATAAACATTAGAGCAGAAATCAATACATTGGAGACTAGGAGAACAATACAAAGAAGCAATGAAGCTAAGGGTTGATTCTTTGAAAGAATAAAAAAAATTGACAAACCCTTAGCTAACCTTATCAGAAAAGGAAAGAAAAGGCCCATATCCATGCAATTTGTAATGAAAAGGGTGAAATTAAAATGGACCCAGCAGAAGTACAGACAATCATCAATGCCTACTTCAAGAACTTATATGCCAATAAAATGGAAAACACAGAAGAAATGGACAGATTCCTGGATACGTATGAATTACCAAAGATGAATGAAGATGACCTAAAAATTCTGAACAACCCCATATCAATCAATGAAATTGAAAATGTAATTAAAAACTTACCAACTAAGAAAAGTCTGGGACCTGATGGCTTCACTGCTGAATTCTACAAGACAGAGTGGAACTACTGCCACTCCTGTTTAAAGTCTTCAAAGAAATTGAAAAGGAAGCCATACTCCTGAATTCATTCCTGAAAACAAGCATCACCTTGATCCCCAAAGCAGAGAAAAACCCAACCAAAAAAAGAGAACTATACTCTAATCTCATCAATGAACATAGATGCAAAAATCCTTGATAAGATACTCGCAAATAGAATGCAGGACATCATCAAGAAGACCACACACCCTGACCAAGTGGGATTCATCCCAGGGATGCAGGGATAGTTCAACATATACACATCAATAAATGTAATACACTATAGTAATAGAGCCATGGAGAAAAACCATATGATCATCTCATTAGATGCAGAATAAGCATTTGACAAATTCCAACACACATTCATGATAAAAACCCTACAAAAAATTGGGATAGATGATCTCTACCTCAATCTGATAAAAGCCATCTATGAAAAACCAATAGCTAATGTAATACTAAATGGTAAAAAGCTGAAATCCTTCACTCTAAAATCGGAAACAAGTCAAAGCTGTCCACTACTGTTCAATATAGTTTTGAAAACAGTCACAGCAATTAGAAAAGAGAGAGAAATAAAAGGAATAAAGATAGGAAATGAAGAAGTCAAATTGTCTTTATTTGCAGAAGACATGTTACTCTATGTAGAAGATCGCAAGAACTCCACCAAAAGCCTTCTAGGCTTAATAACCAAATTCAGCAAAGTAGCTGGATATGAAGTTAACACACAAAAATCAATAGCTTTCCTGTACATGCAAAACAGGCTCACTGAGAGAGAAATGGGACAAACAATTCTTTCACAATAGCATCCATGAACTTGAAATACCAAGGAATCAACCCAATGAAAAAATCAAAGACCTCTACTCTGAAAACTACAGCGCTCTGAAAAAGAGATCAAAGATGATATCAGAAAATGGGAAGACATCCTTGCTCCTGGGTAGGAAGAACCAACACAGTGAAATTGGCCATACTTCCAAAACTGCTATATAGATTCAATGCAATCCCAACTGAAATCCCAGCATCTTACTTCACAGACTTTGAGAAAAGAATCCAAAACTTCATTTGGAACAAGAAGAAACCTAGAATAGCAAAAGCAATTCTAGGCGACAGAGACATGGCAGAGGGTATCACAATCCCCAACTTGAAACTATACTGCAAAGCTACTGTGATAAAACAGTATGGTACCAGCAAAGAAATAGACCTGAGGACCAGTGGAACCGATTAGTAGATGCAGAAACAACTCCAGACACACTCAGCCACCTCATCATCAATAAAGGAGCCAAACACCCTCACTGGACAAAAGATAGACTCTTTAATAAATGATGATGGAAAAACTGGGTTTCAACTTGCCAAAGATTAAAGCTAGACCTATATCTCTCACCATGCACTAATCTAAAATCAAAATCAATTAACGATCTAAATATTAAAATGGAAACATTGACCTGTTTCTGGAACTGCCTGGAAGTGAGGTTAGGTAGAACTCTAAAGACACTGGAATAGAAAAAGATTTTATGAACAAAAGCTCAGTTGCCCATGCAACTAGCACAAACAATCAACAAGTGTGATGTCTTCTTATTAAAAAGCGTCTGCACAGCAAGAGAAGCAACTAATAGTGTGAAGAGACAACCCATAATGTGGGAAAAAAATTTCACCAGCCCTTCCTCAGGCAAAGGTCTACTATCTAGAATACATAAAGAACTTAGAAATCATACCTCCCAAATTTCAAGACCCAAGTCAAAAATGGGCATCTGAAATGATTAGACATTTCTCAGACAAAGAAATAGAAGTAGCACATAAATATATGAAAAAATGTTCAACATCACTGGTCATTTGAGAGATACAGGTGAAAGCAACACTGAGAGTCCACCTCACAGAAAGAATGGCTGCTATCAGGAAATCAACCAATAACAAACGCTGGCAGGGCTGTGGGGAAAGAGGAGCATTGCTCCAACATTAGTGGGAGTGTAGAATTGTGCAACCATTGTTGAAATCAATATGAAGATACCTCAAAGAACTGCTATTGGAGGTCCCATTTGACCCAGCTATTCCCCTGCTGGGTATCTTCCCCAAATAATTAAGAATCATACCACAATGATATATGTGCACCCATGTTCATAGTAGCACAATTTGCAATAGCTATAATATGGAAACAGTCCAATTGCCCATCAACAGGGGACTGGATAAAGAAAATATGTGTGTGTGTGTGTGTGTGTGTTTTATATATATATAAAATGGAGTACCATTCAGCCATAAAGAATAAGAAACTAGAGATCTTTATAGCTAAATGGATTCACACTGAGACAATACCCTTAAGTGAAATAAATAGGATGCACATGTAAATACTGAATAGTTCCTCTAATGTGAGAAACAAAGTGTAAATAATGGACTAAAAGGTGTAATAGATGATGTGAAATAGGAAGAAAAGTTGCAAAGGGAAAGTGGGAGGGGTAGGGAAAAAGAAAGATGGGAATGGAATTAACATAAGAAAAAATGGAAACAAAGTCTTTGTAAATAGGGAGGTGTGGAAGGGTTGAAGGGCGGAACGGCGCAAAAATAAGAACCAAGATGGATTATGTAAAGGTGAAATTTTCTGATGATAAATGTCATTACAATGTATACCTTAAATGTACAAATAAAATTAAATAATTAAAAATACTGAGTTTTTTTCTACCCAACAACAGAATAAACATTATTTTCAGTATCATACAGAACTATCTTCAAAGTAGACCAAATATTCACCAGTAAGGCAAGCTAAAGTAAATGTAAAAAAAATTGAAATTATATTATACATATTTTCAAATCCTAACTCAATGAAGTTATAAATCGATAGCAAAAGAAAACAGAAATTACAGAAATATATGGAAACTAAGCTGTACACTATTTTTTTAAAAAAAAAGTTTACAGAAGTGCCAAGATGTTTTCTAGAATTAGATGATAATGCCAGTACAACACTCAATAACTTATGAAACGCTATGAAAGTCAACCTGAGAGAAATTGATAGCTGTGAATGCCCACATTAGAAAAATTCTGCAACTCTAAATAAATAGCAGTGCATTTCAATGTCCTAGAAAAGTAAGAAAATTTTAAAACAGAGCTAGTATAAAGAGGGAAATTAAACAGAGAAAAAATTCAATGAAATTGAAACCACAAAAATTACAAAGAGTTAAGGAAACACAGAGTTGGTTCCTTGACACAAGAAACAAAATGGACAAACCCTTAGCCAATCTAACCAAAAAAAAAAAAAAAAAAAAAGAAAGTGAAGAGACACAAATCAAAACTAGAAAAGAAAAATGTAATATCACAACAGACGCTGCCAAAATCTAGAAAATTAACAACTACTTTGCAAACCTGTAGGCCAATAAATTGGAGAATTCAGAAAAAATAAATTCCCAGATACATCAGAATTAACAAAATTAACAAAGAAGATTTAAAAATGCTAAACAATCCAATAAAAGGCAGTGAAATTGAAGGGCTAATTAAGAGTGAAAACCTACCAACTAAACGATGTTCATGTTTAGATGGGTTCATTGCTGAATTCTACAAAACCTTCAGAGAAGTTCTAGCGTAAATACTTTTTGAGCTCTTTAATGAAATTGAAAGAGGAGAACTCCAAAAGTCATTCCTGGAAGCTACTCTTATCCTGATTCCAAAACCAAATAATGATCCAGCCAAAAAAGAAAACTATAGACCAATCTTTTTAATGAATATAGATGCAAAAATCCTCAATGAGATACTGGCAAACATAATTCAACAAGTCATCAAAAAGATCACACATCATGACCGAGTAGGCTTCATTCCAGGGATGCAAATATGGTTCAACACATGTAAATCAAGAAAGGTAATATATAAACAGAAATAAGACAAACATCACATGATTATCTCAATAGATGCAGAAGGATCCTTTGACAAAAGCCATCATCCTTCCATGATAAAAAACACTGAAGAAAATAAGGTACAGAAGGAATTTATTTCCATCTGATAAAAGCCACGTAAGGCAAACCTATAGCCAACATCATATTAAATGGGGAAAAATTGAATGCTTCCTTCTAAAATAAGGACCAAGAAAAGTATGTCCATGGTTGCTAACACTTTTCATGTAGTATTTAAAATGTTTGCAAGAGCAATTAGGCAAGAAAAAGAAAAGGTATACAGATAGCAATGGAAAAATCAAATTATTATTATTTTCAGATGATATAATCATCTAGATAGAAGACCCAAAAAATCCACCAAAATACTTTTAAAATTAACAACCAAATTTAGTAATGTACTAAGATAAAAAACACAAAAATCAAGAGAATTTCTGTATACTCTGTATACTAATAATGAGCCTACTCTCTTAGTTACTTTCTCATTACTGGGACAAAATACCCAACACTCCCAAGCTCAAGAGAGAGAGGTTTATTTTGGCTCACCATTTGTAGAGGGTTCAGTGCATAGTCACCTGGCTCCTAGGCAGACCAGCATGGCAGGAGGGCATGGCAGAGGAAAAGCAGCTCATGGTATGGCACGAAACAGAAAGAGGGATCAAGTGAGGAGGGAAGGAGATAGACCCTTCCGGGTCATGGTGTCAGTGACACCGCTCTTCTAGTCAGGCTTCGTCTCCCAAATCATTTATCTATAATTCACTTGGACTAATCCACTGATAAGTGTCATTCCCCCATGATCTAATCACCTTCCAAAAGCACCATCTAGGAGAACACAAGGATTTGGGGGAACATCCAGATATAAACCATAATATTTACTAAAGAAAAAAAAACCATTCACCAAGAAAAATTAAATACTTAGGAATTAACCTAAGGAAATGGAAGAACTCCACAATGAAAACTACAGCACTATGAAAAAGGAAATGAATGAGTACAACAAAAATGAAAAGATATCCCCTGTTCCTGGATAGGCAGAACTAGTGTCATCAAATTGACATACTTCCAAAATTGATATTAAAGATTTAATGAAATCAAAATCAAAACTCCAACAGCATTTTTCGCAGAACTGATAAAAAGCATCCTAAAATTTACATGAAACCATAAGAGATGCAGAATAGCAAAAACCATCCTGGGTAAAAAGAGCAAAGCAAGAAGCATCCCAATCCCAGACTTGCAGCCATACTACAAAGCTATTGTGATAAAAACAGCATGGTACTGGCACAAAAATAGACATGAAGATCAGTGGAACAGAACAGAGAATGAAGAAACAAGCATAAGCACATTCAATTATTTGATTCTTGACAAAGGGGCCAAAAACATACACCACCTGTTTAGCAAATAGTGTTGGGAGAACTGGCTATCTGCATGCAGGAGATGGCAGCTAGATCCATATCTTTCAACCATGTACTACACTAAAATCAAAATGATGAAAGAACTAAATGTTAAAGCAGAAATGCAACCTGATAGAAGCCAAACAGCTACAACTCTTGAAGTCATGGATGTGGGCAAGAATTTTCTAAGCAGAACACTGGCTGCACAGGAATATTTCCAAGAATCAACAAATGGGATCATGTTAAATTAAAAAGCTTCCGCATAGCAAAATAAACAACCACAGAGTGAAACTACAATCTACAGAATGGGAAAAAATTTCCAGCTATATCTCAGAGTACTAATATCTAGTATAAAGAACTAAAACATGTAGACCCCCCACAAATAAAAGTTCCAGTCAAAAAGCAGGCAAGTACAATGAATAGATACTTCACAGAAGTGCAAAGGGCCAATAAGGACATGAAGAAATGAGAAACTCAAATTAAAACAACACTAAAATTCCACCTTAACCCAGAAAAAATGGCTACCATAAAAAAAGATTCTGGTGAGGCTGTGGGGAAAAGGAACCCTTCTGCACTTGGTAGAAATGTAAACTAGTGCAACCAACCACTTTGGAAATCAGTATTGTGATTCCACAAAAAAATTGAAACTAGAAATTCCATTTGACACAGCTATTCCTCTTCTAGCTATCTTCCCTCAAAGAGTTAAAGACATCGTATTATAATGATACACTTATAACAAATTAAGATGTATTATGTACATGTACCAATTTCCCAGAAGGAATGTAAACATTAAGTAATACAAACATGTACTAATAAAGCATGTAATTTAAAATGGAGTCAGATTGCTCATTACGAATGCTTAGATCTAGTACTTCTAAGCTCCAGTTGCTGTACAATTTGGCAGTCATTGTCATGGATGCTGAAGTTACCTTCCCAAAAGTTATCCCGTTGTTCCCAATTGCAGCATGCACCCGAGGTTTGGGTGAACTTAACCTCAACTTTGTCTCCAAAGTTCGTCCAGCTGGAGGAATCAAAGTACTTGACACGTTCACTGGTCACAAGAAATTGTTTAAGTTGAGCATTGCTGCATGCGTCGCAGGACTTTTGCCACAGAACTGTGGGGTGCAGCTCAGTTTCTCTCCTGTGCTGTGAATGAAGATGCACATAACCCTTGTGGCTGACAGCAGTCATCCTGTGACCAAGGCAAAGAAAGACATGTGGAGTTTAAACCCCGATCAAATAAAGAAATAGGACTTCAGGGCTGGGGATTTAGCTCAGTGGCACCGTGCCTACCTTGAAAGTGCAAAGCGCAAAGTCCTTAGTTTGATCACCAGTACCAAAAAAAAAAAAAAAGAGAGAGAGAAAGAAATATGACTTTATAGGTAAACAAAAGGATGGAAACATAAACTATGAACATTTTTAATAAGTGCTTTTATGCCTCCTTCCTTCTTAGCTGTTGGATTCCAATTATGTGAACCTTGAAATCAAACCAGTATACAGTTTGATTTTCTACTGATCCTCACTGGTCCTGAATACTGGCTAAATCGCTTTGAATTTGCTAATACCTATACCGCAGTGAATGTGTTGATAATCTTTCTGTCACTGTGACAAAATACCTAAGAAAATCAATGGAAAAGGAGGACAGTTGTATTTGGCACAGTTCCCATAATCTCAGCCCACCACTGTGTGACTCTGCTGTTTGGGGGCCTGTGGTGTGGCAAACATTGTAGCAGGAAGCATGAGGTGAAGACAAGAAAAGGTGACTGGAAAGAGCCAGGGCCAGCATGCCCAATGACCTAATTTTCTTCCACTAGGCTCCACCTCATATCATAATGACACTGCCACATTCCAATAGTGCCACAGGCTGGCAAGCAAGCTTCAGAGCACCGGCCTTAGAGAGATACTGCAGATTCAAACACTGGCAGTGCACCATAAATGTATGTAGGTACGGACTAGATGTACTTTTGATCACCAACACAACTGGCTGAGAGCTTCCCAGGAGACCAGTAAAGTACATTTGTAGGTGTGTCTGGGTGGGTCCTGGCGACATGACCTCATGGACTGCTTCTCGTCCTTGGCACCTTCCTCTGTGGCTCCTGCCCTGCACACCATTTCCTGATTGCCATGATATGGGGACTTCACCACACTTCCCTGCACCATGATGTTTCTGCCTTGCAGGCAGCAGACTGGAAACTGAAACTTCTGAAGTTGTGAACTAAAATAAACCTTTTCTCTTTAACTTGTGCATTTCTGCCAGTGATAAAAAGCTGACCAACATACCCTGTAATAGTCATCAGCTGTCCAAATCTAGAATTCACATGCTAACAGTGTTTCATTGGTATTTAACAAAAAAGGATACACTTCTAAAGTAGCCACAATAACTGCTTTCATATTTGATTATCTCCCATCAACACCGGAAAACTTGGTTATAAATGAAATGAAGGTTTTTTTGTTGGTTAAATTGATGGTTTGTTAATTAGCATAATAAATGTTACAAACTGTGATGAACCAGTATTGTTCACAATATATAGATTTGGTAAAATGCGCTGATTAATCAGTGGAAAAAGCATCCTCATAATGGAAATGACTAGAGACATCATGCCTATTATGCAGACAAGGAATAAACTACAGGTACCTTTCCTTTCTCCCTGTGAGCTCATCTTCCAAATATCCCCATGCAGGTATTATGAACCTGAGCTCTCAGGAGAAGCCATTAAAGTAAACTAAATCTGTCAGGATGTAAAGATCTGGTAGGATACAGAACTCCTGAAATATAAAAAATAGGGCTAGACGTAAAGAATGAGAAGCAGACAGTTCTTAAATCTCATATGTAAGGGAAAAGGCATTGTTAAATAAACCTGAATACTGACTGATAATAATCTGGGATTATTTATCTTAGAAATATCAAATATGAGCTGTGACAATGGTGTAACCTCCTGCAAACAGTATCTTCCTCACCTCTGATGGAATCACGATTTGCAAAAGAGTAACTATCCAGAAAATACACAACAGTGACAGGCACGAGTCCTCACTGTCCCTGCCAATAGAATTCGACAAGGAGGGGTGATGACTGTGAAGCGTGCTCATATGCTCTCTAAGAAACCAAGAGCTTTTATTGAAGTGATTTTGACCTTTCTTCTCCATTGGATTTTGTTTTCATTGTGAGTACATGTTTGTCCATACATACAATATTGGTTACTAGACCACATGGAACATCAGATAAGCATAATATAATTTGGAAGGAGAGAGAGAGAGCACAGGAGAGAGGGAGGGAGGAAGGCAAAGAGAGAGCGTGAGAGAGAGCCTTCCAGTCATTCAGATGTGTTCAGCAAAATTTACCCCATTCCCATTCATTTCCCAAGGATGAATCCAGATTAGCTGAAGCCAGAAGTTACCCCAGCCTCCCTGACACAATTACTGAGGAAAAACCCAGTCCTAGGCCAATCATGATTCCACTTTATTTTCAGGATCGCTCAACAGGTGCACAATTCAGAACGTGGATTCAATGGCTTTTCGATGTAGGAACTTTCTTTCAAGGATTTAGTGAAGTATGTAATTCTCTCTTTTTTTTTTTTTTTGCCTGATGGATGAATGAATGTATTTATTTAAAAAAAAATACATGCCTTAAAATAAGCAAGAATTAGAAAAGAGGTTAATATTGAGCGTGCATGGAATTTCAGGACTTGGAAGTCTGAGGCAGAGGATTGCTATGAGTCCAAGGCCAGCCTGGGCTACATTGTGAATTCAAAGCCAGACTACACAGTGAGACCCATCTCAAAAAAAAAGAAGAAGAAGAAGAAAGAAAAAGAAAATCATTATCTCCCCACCTGAACACAATGGATGCCAACATTTTTTAAAATTTAGATTCATGTATTAAATAAATGCAATATAAAGATAATGATATAACATGTAACAGGCAAATACAAACAATATGAGGATTTCAGGTATTTTTAAAAAATAAATGCTTGTTCACTAAGAAAATACTGTTGCTTTTCAAAAATATAGAACTGGATTCCAACAAAACAATTTCATAAAATAAGGCACAATGTTTCCTCGGGTCCAAATCACACAGGTTAGTTAATAACAGTATAAGATCACATTATTCTGTTACATCCAGGGGAAAAGGGGGAAGTACTAGAATTGAAGTAGCTTAAGTATTCTTTTTAGAGAATGTAATTCTCCTTTTTAACAACTTACTTGTGACCATGAAGGAAACTAGTCCGAGGACAAAACAGGTGCAGGGAATAAAGCAAAGTTGATATAATTCAAAGAAATTCAGAGAAAGCTTTCTTCCCTTCCATGAGACTTTCATTTATGTGAACAACTCCTTTGTATTGTTTGATCTCATTTGAGTTTGGCTTTTTGTTACTAGCAGTCCTGGGTATTATGGCAGTGTGAAACAATTCAGTAATTCTAGTCTCATGTTAAATGGAAGAAATGGATTGTAGTTTTCTAAAATGAAAAAGAGCCTCTCTACCTTTCTCCTTTTATCCATAACCCTGTTATAATGAGGCTAATAAGTAACTTCTATCTCTAATATCAGTTCCCTGAGATGCATGAGACACTCAGCTTTTACATTAAACCAATGAAAAACTTCCAAATACTGTCTTAAAATTTCAGATAGACAAAGAATACAAAGAGTAACTTCTATATAGACAAAGGACACTGTGAATGTTGTGAACAAACCTTTTTGGCCATTTCTCCAATGAGATCAATGTGAATTATGTGCTACTTATACTCCATTTATGAAATCTCCATTATAGAGAGGATATACGACTCCTAAAGAATACCATTTGGGTTTCATACTTTAGCTTAATTCATAACTGGAGAAACATGTTTTTCTTAATGTCTAAAGATATGAATTGCTTCCATTGTTATTATCCAAGGGCCTAATACATAAAAGAAAGCCCAAGCCAGATGAGAAGAAAAGCCAACATTTCATCCACATAGTCATTATAGTAAATTAGTAGAAACTAATTTTCATGACCAGTTGCCTCTTGACTGCGATCCCGGAAAAGTAACTCAGAACAGTGATGACTTGTCCATCAAGAGCTGTGTAGCCACTCTATTTCATTTATTCTTCATAAACAAATAACTTTTATCTGTGGGACTAAACTTTGTAAAAAACTTTTGAAATATCAATGCAGAAATATATTTGATATCTGAGTTAATTTTAATATCCAAATTATTTGCATAAGTCCACATGGTCAATTAAATACTATTTCTCTAGCTTTTAAATACTACCTTCTGATGGTGCATACCAGAAAATGTAAAAGCCAGTTAGGTTTTACATCCTTATTAAACTATTATATTGTTTCTTTAGAAGTTGCTCCACCATTTTTGCAGATGTAGCAAGCAGAGCTCTGGGCAGAAAGCCATGAAAACTGCTGCATCAAAGAAGATAAATTGAATTTAAACTAAACTTCTAAAAAAATTTTGGTGCACCACAAGATTAGCACATCATGAGAAAACTCTGAAGTCTGAAAAATGGAGTTTAAAAGAACATGGTTGAACCTCAAACAGCATTCTCTTGAGAGTTTGATCACTCTTTTAAATTGACTAGAAAAAGCATAGTAATATATATATATGAACAGTGGAAGGCATTAGGTTATGTCCTTATGTCAAATTTCAACCCAGTATAGAAAACAATCATCCTGACATCTGAGAGAAAGTTATTCCTATTGAGACCAACTCAATAGCATACTTATTTGGTATGTTCATGAGCACTTTACTGGGAAGGGTATGAGAAAGGAAATAAGGGAAAAGAAAAAATATGAGAAAATGAAAATATGGAAACAAACTTTTTGCAAATAGGGAAGGGTGGGGGGTGGAGGGAAGAACCAAGACCTCGTAAAGGTACAAGATCCCAATGATGAAAGTAAAATGTAACTGTACTATGTATCTAAAAAGTACCAATAAACTCAATGATTTAAAAGGAAGAATACTTTATTTACAATTTAGAATATAAAGAAATACAAATCAAATAAAAAATTGTTTCAATATAACCATTTTGTGAGTTTTAAAGCATAGATATGAGGACATAAAGTCACAGACTGTATCAAGTCTGCAGTGTCTAAATCTGCCTCTGGTAGTAAGCAACAGAGGAAGGAGGGGTATTCACTGAGGGAAAACACTGTTTTCCCTATTATTAAGTTTTGTATTATTAGCATACATTATCAAAATCTTTGCTCATAATGTGTATCTCAAATTCAGCAACGTGTAATAATTTGCCTAATATTTTTTTACCAAAAGTTAGACTTTAATGTGTTCATGCCTTCTTCAAAGATTAAGTGACAATAAAATTGGCTTTTAGTTTTATAAAGTCATTCTCTTAGTATGTTTAGGTTTATAAGATACCGCCAAATCTAGTCTCTTATGGAAATATTTGATAATCAAGCTCCTGCATAAAATATGGATTATATGAATACTGTTACAAGGAGTATGAATAATAATATGCTCTTTTCTTTCTAAGAAAATGCTAATTCTTTCCTCCACTTCACAGTACTGGAGATCAAATTAAGAGCCTCATGCATGCCAGTCAAGTGCTCTACCCCTGAGCTCTACCACATTCCCATCCTAAAATGCTGAGAATTTTTGTTCACCATGTGATTATCTCTTGCATAAGCAATATTTCCTTGAGGTTGTAGTAATAGTATGATTACCTACTATAAAAATGTGAAATTACATGAATATACTTTACAATCACTACAGACATGTAAATATATATATAGATAATATGTATATATATTCACTAAAATACACATGCATTTCTACCTGCAAGTCACTATCTCTATAAAACTTCACTTTCTTAATAAATCTCTCAAAAATTATTCTCTCCTGATTCTCTCACATTTCAGTCTACTCTTTGACTAATTCTCAGTTCTTTTCCTTGACCTTCAGCACCAGTGTTGTTGCTCTTCTGTAAATCCTCTTCCTGTTCAGATTTAGTCATTCTCTGTGGCTCACCACTCTTTAAAAATGGCACCTCTTGTTGTAAGTTATTCTGGAATACACAGGCAACTTCTACATAAAACCTTTCTCATTCTACACTCTTGCGTTCTACATGCCCACCCAAGACTCATTTACCATGCCTACGTTTGGTGATTGAAAGCTTGATTTTTAACTCTCCAGGCCAGGATTACTTTTGAGCTCAGAGGAGACTTTATAGCTTCCTATTAGGTATGTTCCTAGATACACCACAGGAAATTAAAACTTATATGTTACAATATGACCTCATTATCAATCTCCCACAAAGTCTATCCAACCTCTTTGCTTAACTGCTTTTTAAAGCACCTGCGTTATTGCTTCTCGGCCATTTGGCGAAAATCAAGTGTAAAAGCACCTGCATGAGTTAGGACGATAATTCCAGTACCTTTAACAAACATTGTAAAATAGCAGTGACATAAACAAAATAAGTCTTTCTTTCTTTCTCACATTAAAGCAGAAGAATTGGCAATCCAGAGCTGATATGGTGGCTTCACGGAAACCTGAGCTGGCCTCCTTACATGTTTGTTGGCCTCCCATTTTTAATGCCTGGCTTCCTTTCCATGTTCTTATAAGGTCCTCCAGCTCTTACAACACATCTTCTTCTAGCTAGCAGGAAAAGGAAAAAGCTGAGATGGAGGACATAACTGATTTTCAAGAAGAGGGCACACATTTTGCATGAACTCACATCCATTAGCTAGAACATAGCCACACAGTCAGTCATACCTAGCAACAAGAGAAATTGGGAAATAGCTTTTTAGGCTAGACAACTTGTATCCTGTTAAATCTCAGGAATTCTATTACCAAGAAGAAGGGGATTGTATCCTCTGGGGATTAACCATCAATTCAAGTTTAGTTCCATAAAAATATCTTTCACTCTCTTCTACTTATTGCTGCTATTTCTTGGTTTTATACAATACATATCTTTATATATATATATATACACACATACATATTAATGGTATAGTCTATATTGTTATCATATCACATCTATGTATATTTTACCTGTATTGTTATATAGTTTTCTGTACATGTTAGTGTACCCCAAATGATTTCTGACCCTGTAATCTAAGTTAGTAGTAATGAATGCATACACAAAAGGCCACATGCCATGTACCTAAGACCATGGTAATTCACTCTAACAAGTAAATTTTCTCCAACAAAGATAACACATTGAGCACAATGGCTGCTATTGAACCCACCATTTAATTGAGTTAGAAGCAATCTCCATTTATCCTCTAGGGTCCATTCCATTTTTGCATAGCCCATACTAGCAAGTCAAATGGAGAAAGAATCAAATGAGAACACCACCCCTGCATCCTTTAGATCTAGAGTAGGCAAACTTTTTCCTGTAAAGGAATTGACAAGTTAACATTTTAACTTTTATAGGCCACACTGGCTCTGTTGTAATTGGAGGATCCAAAGTCAACTGAACCAAGTATTTGACAGAACTCCATCTGTAATTGCCTCTCAATGCCCCGTTCTAATGATAGGACCCCAGGGATTTGTCATTGTTCTCTCAGTCTCACTGGCAATGAGACATCCAACCACCTTCAGAAGTGCTTAGGTCCCCAATACCTGAGTAAGTGCCTTCTGGTCCTTTTGCAGAAGGATGGTGAGAACTTTTACAATGTATCCTTGCTATGGCCTCACAGAGTCCATCCTCAGAGCGACCCAACCACTTCATCGAATGGACTCCAGGTCTGAAAATTAGCTTAGGCCCTTAAACTGGTCATATAAACTTTGCTGCAATGGCCATCCCCTACCTCAGTTACTCATACCGGATTTCTTTGGCTGGCACATGCTGAGTGATTCTTTTGCCACTGCTTATTGATTCTGCCCCTAGGATTTTCATCTTTTATTATCCTTTTCCATGATTCTATGGGGCTGTCTGCTCTATTGCCTTGGTGGTCAATACAGTAATTGAAAACCCCCTGCTTCTTGCATTTAAGTGGTACTGTTTGGTTTCTACTGTTTTAGGCTCTTAACATCTCATGTACTACCAATGAGTCAAGTTCTATAATGGCCTCTTTCTGTCATCTCAGTCTGAAAGAGGAGCATCAACACTTTACCACGTAATTCTGCTGGTGGACCTTGTACAAAGTTATCCACTGTGGCCTTGGCAAAGTATGTGGCCTCTGGGCCCTCCTATGGAACACTTCCATCTCACAGCCTCACAGCTTTACTTGTCCGGGCACCTGTTTCCCTATGCATTTTATTCCCTCCACCAGCTGACTTCCATGGCAATCCTAGCATACCAGCTTTGCTTATTATTGACCAACTATTTTGATTGGTGTTTAACCATTTTGGAAGTTCAGCTGTTTTGACTATAAAGTCTGTGTCTTGGTCTTCAGCTCTCTTCAGATTTCCCTTGTAGGAAATGATTATTTGTGTGAAAAGATGTGTTCTATATTTCACAATAGGCTCTTAAATTCTAATTTTTTTCACTACCCTTCTGTTAATGATGCTTAGCAATAGCTGCCCAATACCATTATCTTTATTGCTACTATATTTTCCATACATCTCAAATATCTGATTAATTTGGCCTATTCAATAAAAGTCAAAATTTTAACTAGACACCTTGTGCTAGGTTCTGTCCGTGTTCTATGTTCTTCCAGTGATAAAATTTTCATCATCACCAGGCAATTCAGTGCTCAGACTAAAGTCCTACTCTTTTTGGTATCAGTTCTGCTTCCAAATGTTACAAATTACATCTTCAGGAAGCAGAGATTAAGATAAAGTTTGGGGTGTAAGATGTTTGTTAATCACTGGAGCCTTGATATGAAGAGAAAGGAATCATGGTAGGACAGAAGAAGTTACAATGTGATACAGCTACAAAATAACTTCAGCCAGTCAGGAAGAAAGCTCTGGAGCAAATGTTTCTGTCACAGGTTAAGATGATCCATTCTCGCATTCAACAGATGCAGACAGCACTAGAAGGGTGGGACCTTGGGAAAGACAGCTCTCTTTATGTGCATAGATATTTGTAGCATTTTTTTTCACAAACTCTAAGACTTGTAAAATCAAGAGGCTTACGTTAGGTGCGTAGGTAAATGAATTATGACACATCCAGACAATGTGATATTATTTAGCGCTGAAAAAATGAGTTATCAAGGCATGAAAAGACACGAAGCAAATGCAACCACATATTACTATATGAAAGAAGCCAATAGAAAAAGGGCTATGCACTGTCATTCCAACTATGTGACATGCTAGAAAAGGGAAAGAATAAGTATCAATGTTTGCTGAAGGTTGGGGAGTAAAAAGGATAAATAGACATAGCACGGGAGATTTTTCAGGCCATGAAACTATTCTGAGGTAACACGATGGTAGAAACATACCATTATACATTTACATACATGCTTATTAGATACAAACATATATATTACACATTAAACAAAACCTATAATATGTGAATCAAGAATGAACCCTCATTTAAATTATGGGCTTTGTGTGTCAGGAAGAGCTACTGTACGTCCCTCACTTAGAACAAGTTCATGCTGGTCACGTGAGAGATGGTGGTGTGTGGGGATGAGGAGTATATGGGAACTCTGTACTTTCTGCTGATTCCTGTGAACTAAAACTATTCTACAAGATGAATTTTATTAATTTAAAATGTCTTGTAAAATTCTGCATGAAGATGTTGACATTATCCACAAAGTCATGTTAAATGTGTTGTTTATATTCTGTGATTTGGTGGTTGCCTTTTTGATTGGTATCTGTCAAAACAAATGAGATATATGAAAATAAGAACTTTATATAATGAATTATAGTACTAAATTACATATAATATCAATCTCTGTATTTTACATATATTTTTTATTTCAGGACACATTAATACATGACAAAATATAGATACATCTTATTTGATTAAATGGTAAATACAGAGTTCCTAAGTATTTAATTAAAAACTAATCTTAATAGTGAAAAACTATTAGAAAGTAACACTGTTAATCAGCTGCATAATATTACTGGAACAAATCGAAATGGACTCTGTGCTAGCCAGAAACTCTTTCAAATATAGTCAAAAGTAAAGGTTAAAAACAAATTTAAACAAAACAAAATTTAGTATCATTATTTCTATGGACAAAAGTAAATTTGATTGATACAATTTCTCTTTTGGTACTCTTTTAGGTAGTAAAGAAATGCAAAAATTAAGTCTAAGAAAAAGAATATATGATAATATTTAAAGATTAAAAATATTATTCACAAATGTACAACATCATTAGAAATATAGAATTTTGCAGTTTGAGAATACTTAGACCCTATTTTATTTAAACTTCTCTCTCAATTCAGGATTCTATTTACCCACATTTAAGCAACAAATAGGCATAAACCACAAGAAAGCCTCTCACAGAAGGCTTTCTTATTTGAAAATAAAATAAACTAATAAGTAAAAACCAGTTTACTATATTTACCGGTAAATAGTCCCAGAAAATTAAAAGACTGAATCAAGAAAGGATTTAGTTCTAGCATAATTTAAAGGTTCAATTATATAAGAAAGAATGTAGGAAAATTGCATTTATATTTTACAAGGTTCTGAATGATAAATCAGTTGCTTGCAGTTTAAAGAGTCAAAATTTTGATACAAGTAAAACATGTTTTTTACAAAATACGAACTCTTTTAAAACAAAACAGGCATTTAATCTTTATTCCTACAGTTATTTTTCTTTGTTTCAGGAAGGAAGTTTCTACTTATTTGAAGGTCATCCATTACTGATGTCACTCTTAGAAAATGTAGTTTCCCAAATTTAGAAATAGGATAAGAAAATAACACGTCTTTTTGTACAAATAGTGTAGAAGCTAATGATACACTTCATTGGACACCAAGTCATTTATATTTCTCCTAGAATGTGAGATGTGAGCATTTCCATGTCTATTCTGAAACTTTTCTCATCAATTCAGCCATGGATGCGATTCATTCATATGGGAATGTATAAACGAGTAGTATCACACTGCAATGTTGCAGTTTTAATATGGTTGGAAGCCAGACATATTTGTGGTCTGTCCAAACCAAACAGTACTTGTAATGTTATTGGATTGGTTATTTGGTTTTTGGCCTTCTCTTTAAGAACAAGAAAGCTCCATATTTTTATATATGAAATGGGACTTGTTTATGTCAAGGTAGAATTAGCATATCAATGACAGAATTTAGCTTGTCAATTACTAAGAACCCAGACTGAAAAGGATATTGTTTTGTACAACTGTTTTCATGCAATGGTCTGAGGATATTTCAAGGTGCAGTGAAATGTCCAGGTGAAAGTAACAATACTGTAGTTCTTTAAAACTTGGTTAGTAAGACACATTACAACTCTTTTGGATCCAGTTCTGGTGAAGTGTAGTGGAAAATCTTACCAACTGATGACCAACTGATGACCTGCATGGAAAGAACTGGTAGACTCAGGAGAGCGCACAATTGAGAGAAGTGATCACATCACAAAATGTGACATCATTCTTTGGCATTAGTGGGCACTCTGAGCCTGGAGAGTGAATTGTACTCTCAATTTCCTTTTCTAGATTACCCTTGTGACTCACCAGAGGGCAGTGTGCAGCAATGGCTCTACTTGTTCCTGCATTGATTGTTGCCCACAGAAAACCCAAAGCCAAATGTCTTGATTTGATCATTGCACATCATATATATGTATTAATTTTTGATACTGTACACCAAAAGTAAGTGCAAATATTATAGGTAAATTAAAAACTAAAATAAGAACCAGAACTAGGTAATAGACAAGATAATAGGTTATGGTCATTGCTTGTTAGTTTTATTCTATCTGTGCCCCTTACATGGAATTCTTAACATTGAGAAATTAACAAGTCACCACATGATATATTATGCAATACAGTTTTAGTAAATTCTGTGTCACAGTTTCAAGTTTATGACCAGTCACGGTGGGATTACCAAACTCATTCTTTCCTTTAGACTTCAAAATGTATATTAATCCAATACATTGCCTTCTTTCACATATAAAATCCTACAAAACGCATCAGTGTATATTGTTTGAATATTTCTAGCAATGTAGATGGAGCACCTATAAATTCTTATAAAGAGCTTAAAGTCTGCCAAGGCATTAAAGTATAAACAAAACACTAAATGCATGATCAAAATTCTATGAAGTGGGAGACACATAGAAAAGTACTATGAGAATTAAGAGATGGAGGGTTTCGTAGGAAAGGGTTCAGGAGCTGAGCAGAGTCTCACAGTTATGGCAAATACTATGTGGGCATATTCAGGATGATGACAGCATATCTCAGATAAAGGAAATATGAAGAATGTGCAAAGTTAAAGAAACTAAGGCTAAGGGTATATGAAAGTTAGTAGTGTAAAATACCGTTAGGGAGGTATATATTGTGGGAAGGTCTTTCATACATTGGACACCAGACACACCCTAAAAGCTGAACAGACAATGCGAAGTCTTAGGAACAAAATGTTTGCATCAGTGCTGCATTGTATACTCCTCCAAAAAAAAAAAAAAAAAAAAAAAAAAAAAAAAAAAGAAAGAAATCTTACAGTATTGTGTGAGGTGAAATGCAAAGGTAGTGAGATGAGTTCAAAGGGTATTTGAATGAACTTGTATGCTTTGAAATCGAAAAAGAAAATGAGATTCTGTGAAAGTAGAATTGCTCTGAGAAAAACTAAGTAGTTCTGGATCAGGTGATGAAAGAAAGAAGTCAAAACACAGTCCAAGGTTTTGAGCAGAAGTAGAAGGATGCTTACTTCATTCATCAAAATACCCAGAAAAAGCAGGTTTGGAAAAGAAGATTAAGTTTACCAAAAACCTTACATAAAAACTCTACATGAAAAACCCTACTCAAAATCTTTGTTAAGTCAAATAATCACTTACCTATTTGTCAGTTCCAAAATCATTCAGCTGCATTTGGAGGACTCATTAGTCCTGAGATTGCAAAAAGTCTACTCAAACAACAAAAGCTTATTTACTAAAATATTTTTAAAATGTTAAATGTGAAAATCAAAGAGAATTTACATACTCAAGGTTAAAAGGTTTGAATTATATGTGGTATCATGAGGAAAATGAGGTTTGCTATATAACTTATTGTTGTTAAAAATGAAGAGTTCTTTATTTTTAGTAAACTGAATTTCTGGTTAAAAAAATGAAACAACAACCTTCATCCAATGCAGCCATGTTCTATATATTTTTTGTAACTGAAAAAATAAAATTGTTTAAAGAATGAATATTATTCTTATTGAAGAAATAAGAAGAATGAAATATGACTTCCTTTAATTTTTTAAACATCTTCTATGTATTAGCTGAAAAGGACTATGGAGACTCATTTCCTCAAACACATGCTTTTTTCCCCAACTTGGTTGACAGTTACAAAACCCAGAAACAAAGCTGCGAGAGAAACTTTTCCAGTTGAAGCATCTGCTTTTGTGACACTTTTTCAATCTATCACACTGGAAGTCCTGTGGAGTTCATCAGTTAGTTTTTGTGCTCCATTTAAGTAAATGACATAATAAATGACAAAGACTTATTTCTTGGCAACTAAAAAGACAGTAAAAAAAATATAGCAGCAGTTTTCCCAAATTGAGTTCTACAATCCTACTTTCTTAATCCTTAAAATACCTACGAATCAGATACCTCCTATTCATGCTTAAGAACACTATAGCCTGGATCTTTTCATCCATACAATCTGCAGAAGTGTGTTCTACAAATGAATCATGTCCTCTTTACCCTGGACTGAACTCAGTAAAATGGAGAAAACTTGCTATTATTATTATTATTATTATTGAACAGAAATAACCTCTAATTTTGATAAGCCCTTGTATTTGATATTTTAATATATGTGTTGTCAAATTAGAATTGTAAGTGAGGGCAGGGGTATGGGGGGAAAATGAGAACCAAGACCTGTCATGTAAAGGCACAAGATCCCAGTGATGAATGTAACTGTCCTGTACACCTAAAAAGTACCAATAAACTCAGTGAGAAAAAAATTAGAATCAAAAGGTTTTATGCAATTCATCGATTTCACTTTGCTTAGTCACCTATACATGCTCATCCCTTATAGGAAGCCCTCATGAATTCAGCACTATCAGGTAAACCTTTAGAAAATCAGGCCACATCCAAGGAGAAAGATGGTATCTAGTTTAAGAAGTGCTCTGACTGTTCCAATCTTTAGAAAACAAGGAGAGAGTGGAAAAGTCAGCTAATACCAAGACTTCTGGAAAGAGGAAAGTTCACAGTTACTGGTCAGTGTTCTAATAATGGGTGTTAAGTGAGTATGAAAGAAATAGGATTACAGTTATCTGAGATCAGAAAGCATATAAATGTAAAATCTCTGGTCATTGTTTTCTTAGTGTTTCTGTAATATATCATCATGCATTTATTTGTGAATTTGTGCACTTATTTGTTAAATGGTGCTTATTATATACAGCATAAAATTTATTATTTTAGCCATTGTACCTGCACACTTTGTATCTGCCTTATATACATTCTCATTTGCACCCATAATCACCATCTATCTCCAGAACTCTCTTCATCTTGCAAAACTCAAATTCTGTGCCCACTAAATAACTCGCCATTGACCTCTTTCTACCAGCTCACTGCAGCCATAATTCTACTTTCTGTATCTGTTGACTTAACTACTGTAGAAGCTGCCTGTAAATGGAATTCTATAGTGTTGTCATTACATTTAGTGTAATGCCCTCAGGACTAATCTATGTGTATCAGTGTTTCTTCTCTTTTTAAAGTCCATTGTCTGTACATTTTACATTTTATTTTTTCAATCATCCACATTCATTAATGTATGGTTGGGTGGTTCATACCTTTGGCTACTGCAAATGACGATGCTAAGAATATGAATGTACAAATATCTCTTCACAATCCTGCTTTCAATTCTTTTGGATATATATCCTAAAATAGGACTGCTTGGTTATGTAGTTACACTTTTTAATTTTTGTGGAAATGTCACCCTATTTTCCATAGAGATGCGTATCTTTTACAAATTTTTTTCTTCCACAGAGTGCCCTTTCACTCTCTTGTGTTTTTTGATGCACAATTTTTAATATTTATTGTAGTCTAATGTATTTCTATTCCCATGTCTTTAGTATGTGTCGTACCCAAGAACTTATTGCTACTTCCAACTTTGTGTAGCATTTTCCTGTGACTCTTCTAAGAGCTACATAGTTTTAGTTCTTACATTTAGATTTTTTAATTACATTGTTAATTTGCCACATATACTGTTAAGATGGGGTTCCATTTTCACTCTTTTGCACATGGCTGTTAGGTTTTTCCAACATCATTTGTTGAAAAAATTGCTTTTCCCCACTGGATGGTCTTGTTCTTGTTGAAAAATCATTGACTATACATGCAAGGAAAGGTTTATGGCTGAGCTTTCTACTCTGTACCAATGGTCTGTATGTCTGTCTTGATGGCAGTAGCATGATTCTGGTTAGTGTAGCTGTATAATAAGTTTTGAAATTAAAAAGTGTTAGCCCCCAAATTCATTCCTCATTTTCAAGATCATTTCAACGATTTGAAGTTCTTTGAGATGCCACTTGAATTTTAGGATGGATTTTTCTAATTCCGCAAGCAAAAAATTAAGGATTTTGGTAAGGATTACATTGAACCTGTAGATGGCTATGGGTATTACAACAATACTAAGTCTTCCAGTGTTCCACAATATGTTGGTAAGGTTGAGAACAAAGATCATTTTTTTCTCATTAAGTTCATTTATTGTATGAATGAGTGAGCATTTTATGTCAGATTTTAATAGTGTCAAATTCTTTTTTTTAAATTGAGTTTATTGGTACATTTTAGGTATACAGTACAGTTACATTCATTGTTGAGATCTTGTACCTCTACATGACAGGTCTTGGTTCTCATTTTTTCCCCTTGTCCCTGCCCTCCCTTCACCCCTCTCCTTCCCTCCCCATTTACAAATACTTTATTTCCATCTTTTCATTTTCTCACATTTTTTTCTTTTCCCTTATTACCCTTCCCCTACCCATCCCACCTTCCCTACACCTTTAGCCCTTTTCCTCCCATTTCACAATGTCAGTTATCTCATTAGGATTTTATGTACTATTACAGTTTATTCACACCAGAGAAGCTATTCAGTATTTACACATGTGTAACTTATTTATTTCACTTAGCAGTATATGCTCAATATATATCCATTTTCCTTTGAATGAATCTAATTTCTCACTCTTTATGGCTGAGTAATATTCCATTTTATAGAAAAGCTGCATCTTCTTTATCTAGTTTCCAACTGATGGGCAAATGGGCTGTTTCCAAGTTTTAGCTATTACAAACTGCTGCTATAAACATGGGTGCACATACATCACTGTGATATGATTCTTTTAGTTCTTTTGGAAAGATACCCAATAGTGTCAAATTCTAAGAAACTGGTGAAACAGAAAAGATGAGAGTGGCTTGTATATTAAAAAAATGGAAATTAAACCAGTGGAATTTACTATTCTATTTCTATTTTCCCCAAAGTAGAAAAAGAAAAAGGAAAATTTTAAATCCAGCTTGGGTTTTACATTACATTTCTATATTTACTAATTTCTGTGTGTGCATTTTACATTCTATTTTCATTTACCTAGTTCTCTATTTATCACCATGGCAAACTTTTAATTATTGTGATTTTGTACTTTAATATTTGTAGTTGAATTATCTTTTTCTCATTAAAATTTAATCTTCTTGGGCCAGGGATTTGGCTCAGTGTTTCCACCACCTGCTTCACGAGCACAAGGGCCTGAGTTT
This sequence comes from Fukomys damarensis, assembly GCF_012274545.1. Lineage (NCBI taxonomy): Eukaryota > Metazoa > Chordata > Mammalia > Rodentia > Bathyergidae > Fukomys > Fukomys damarensis. Next base: position 932,364 of record NW_022900927.1, on the reverse strand, counting down.
GATCCTCGGTACCAAAAAATATAACAACAACAAAAATTTCATCTTGTTTGTGACTTTTTCCAGATAGTATTAAATATTTTATCAAGTTTCAGAAGTTTTCATTCGTATTTTCATCTTAAATCATATTAAATATAGAAATTAATTTGAGGAAACTCAATACTGTTACAGTATAAATCTTCAGCATCAAATAATGACATATGTATCTCCATTTATTCAAAGACTTGTCTCTCTTAATTCCTAGATATTTGTTGTTAAATTTGATCGTGAGACAAACAGATATCTACACAGATATTTCTATTATAAAAATTTTCTATCACCTTTTCTATCTGAACATCTACATTGAAAAATGCTATAAATTTGTACTGCTTTTACCTTTAATTGACTTTATAGAGTTTATAAATCACATTTAGCAATACTGACTATTTTGTTCTTCTCATAGCCTGTAATTGTACCTTGCTGTTCAAGGACAGTAAACAATAGAGATACTGTTGAAAGGCTTGTACTGTTTTACCATTAATCATGTTGAAACTCAGTAGAAAATATTATCATATTTTAATAGTGTACATCCTTAGTTTCTTATGGGTTTTATTTTTTGAGTAAGGATGTTGAATTTTATTAAATATAAATTATGTATCATACCAATCAGGAATTAGCCAGGAAAACAGCAGCTACTCCTCGTAATCAAGGTACAAAGAATTTATTATAGTAATTACAAGCTTACACAGCTGTTGGAACTACTTGAGAAACAAAGGTCAGGAAGTTCACAACTCAGGAGCTCCTGAAACACCCTAGCAGGTGTTCTCTATTACTCCCAAGAAAGCCCCTGTTAATCGCACGTTTGCTCCTTTGTCAGTTTGCAGCTGTATCCAGATACCAGCGGCCTCTCCTCTTGTGCTCACGGAAGTGCTTCTTTTAGGCAAATTCTAACCAGAAGTGGTAGTCCTCTGCCATGCCAGGAAACTATGAAAAGGAGCAGAATTAAGGCCAAATGAACAATTATCCAGCCCAATTTATTAGTTATTAGGATGAGCACATAGTTTTCTTTTAATGTGGAGAATTTTGTTAGTAGCTTTTTTAAAAATCTCAAGCCATATTTGAAATGAAACTTATCTTGTTTGAGTGTATTTTCTAATTTACAATCAAATTTAATTTACTAAAAACAGTATTGTATTTAGTCATTTTGCCTTATATTTATGAAAGTAGTTACACTGTAATGTGCTGTCTAATTTTGCTAAGATTCTATTTGCTTCATAAAATGAATTAAGAAGGCTTCCATCTTTTTTTCTGTGCTCTTAAAGAATTTAAATTTATCACATAAGAATTACTTGGTGCATGATAATTTTAAAAATTGATAAAACATCTGGGCCCAATTTTAAAAAGAGTTTTGAAATTCCCCTTCCCCCAGTTCTACCAGTGAATATTGATTTGTGCTCAGCTCAACTTGACCAGGACTATAATAAAATAATTAATTTTTTTGTTTTGTTTTGTTTTTTGAGACAGGGTCTCTCTATGTGGTTGATACTGACCTGCAACTCACTATGTAGCCCAGGCTGGCCTCAAACTCACAGTGATCCTCCTGTGTCAGCCTCTTGAGTGCTGGGATTACAGGCATGCACCACCACGCCCAGCAAAAGAATTAATTTTCTAAGGCTGAGAAAATGGATGTCCACGTAGAAAATGTCCAATATGTGACTAAAGTGATGCAAACATACTAATATCTATAGATGAACATTTTAAATTTCAATGACAAAAAACAAAACAACTCTACGGCATGCCCTCTGAGTGACCCACATTGCTTCAGTCTGAAGGAGGAAAAATGAGATTTTCCTCAGGCTTCACTACAACAGCAAATGAGAAAAGATGATATATCCTTTTGAGAGAAACTTCCACCATCTCTAAGCTCTAAACTCCACTAAAGTAGTGTATTCATATAAATGCAATAGAGAGATATTTTTATAAATTCAGGGACTCAGAAAGTATGCTGCCCAAACATCCTTAATAAAAAAATTATCAGAGATGTGCTCCAGTCCAATGAAAGGTACATCAAAAGAAGCAATAAAAGAGCAGAGAAATTATAGTAAACAAAATTGTAATAAGTATTAAGGACAGTTCAATGTTGAATTAAATTTAAATGTTTGTTGACATTACTGATGCAAACAATGCAAAGTCAAAAAAATCAGATGTAAAATATCAAATACTAAAAGTAATCAATAGAATTGACAGTGTAAGAACACAAAGATAAACAGAATTTATGACAGTTAACTGTGATTGATAGTGAAGTAATTTGATTTTCAGTTACTGTTGACAGACAAATCTGTATAATCATTTTATAAGGTAATTTGATAGCATTTCAGAATTTCTGAAGTGTATAACTTATCACCAACTATATCTTCCCTTTTTGTCAATTTATAGATTTGCCCTCTGATTTTTCACCTCTTATTTGCTAAGATCATTCTCTCTTAAATTTCTCAGTACAAATCTCTTGAACAGGTCAATCTCTTGTGACTGGTGAACAGTACCTTTTAAAAGGTTCCAGGGCTTATATATATATTTATTTATGTATTTGGTACCGGGGATCAAACTCGGGTCCTTCAACTTGGGAGGCAGGGTCCTTGAACTTGTGAGGCAGGCAGTGGAAGGCACTAATTTATTTTTGCATTAAAATAGGAAGATGCTAACAGAGAAGTTGACCAGCTAGTCATATTACCACTCTACCAGGAGAAACAAGACAAGACTCATGAGCAGTCTCACAATAAGCAGGAATACCAGGATGGATATAAGGCAATCTATTTGGAATCCATGGAATGCTAATGTTTGGGATGGACTGTAATGTAGTGGCTTCAGGAATCAGAAAAGGATAAGAAAGCTTGCTGGAACAAGAAAAGGGAGACGTATCTCTTAAATACCTATTAAACATTTCTCTACCTTTTCTTTTTTCATTGTTATGCAGATACTTTTCAAATAGAAATTCTGGACAGTGCACAAATTCTGCACGCAGCTCACTGAACATGCACAAAGTGAACAGACTTGTGACCAACTCGTACTCTGTAGCAAACTACCAGCATCTTGAAAACCTTTTTCGTACTCTCCCATTGCCCGCCATCATCTCAATTTTGAACACCATGGATCAGTTGTCGTCTCTGTGATTTACTCTTCTAAAAGAAAATTTACAGGATGTGTTCTTTTCCCAATAACTAAGGATCATTATTAGGGTTTTAATCTCAGGACAAAGCAACAACCTACACCTTGGCAGAAGGCTGCTAATGAGTTCGGTGAACGAAAGAGGAAGCCCTCATAACCAGTTGCCTATACTACGGAGCTGGCCACTCCCAGGTTCTTATATGAAGCCCTGTGTGATTTTAAGGCCATTACCACAGCTTTGGGTTTTTTTTTGTGGGGAGGAAGGGGTGGTTTATTTTTAAAGCTTAATCACTCTCTCCTACAATGTGCGAATACTGTATTGGCAAGGAAAAATGCTACATCATGAAGAATTAAAATTGTTTATTTTTGTTTTAGAGGTGTCTTTTAGCTGTCTCCTTCAGGATTTACATCTATCTGCTCATTATTTCTAGTGCTGCTTAGGCTGTGCCTTACAGTCTTCCCGAATCGTCTGTCAATTCTGCAATTCATTAGCGAAACCCTTGACTCATTTTTCTTCTCTAGACCCCTTTACAGATTTAATAAATGTAGCTGTTTTTATCAATAGCAAGATTCTTAAGATCTAGGGCTTATTTCATCCCTTAAATCATGAAGACATATTCTAAAATCATTAGCTTTCTATATAACTATGAATATTCATATACTTACATAATATACTTCTTTTGTAGGGAAAACCAGCTGAGTGGAAATCTGATTCAGAATCAACTGTCATTGATTTCATATGACTCCGTTAATTGTCCATCTTACCGCACAGTCTCCATTGTGTTGAATTCAATCTGATACCATTGAAATATTATCCCCAAGGGAACTTACAGGGATCCAAATGTTCAAGATTCAAGACCTAAGTTAAACCTGCTTCCTTGCTCACACTCTTAATGCGTGTTCCTAGCAAAAGCAAAACTTAAATGCAACCCTTTTCTTACACTGTGATAGGGCATTTCACTCACGCTGACTGAACAGTGTGTCCGTTAGGGCAAAGCACCGAGGTTAGTTTCATGGCTAGGTATAGAAATGCAATTTATTTTTCTATTCAGGAAAAGATGTCAAATCCTCTTTTTAACAGCTGGGTCCTAACTATTCTATTTGTTATATCAAAAGCACATTTGCAAACATAAGTGTCTCTATAAAAAACAAAAACATTGGTATAGAACAAAGGGCTGGGAGCAGGAGGGGCGCCACTGAATTTCGTGAACAAAGGAGGAGGCCATCGTGACCAGTTGTTTATGCTATGAACCTGGCCACTCCCAGTCTTTCTATGATTTTCTTAAGGTCATTACAACAGCTTTGGGCTTTTTTTCCTTGTTGTGTGTGGCTGTTTGTTTTTAAAGCTAAGTCACTCTCTCCTACAATGTACACATATTATGCTACTTTTGTGATTGTGAGCTACAAGGAGAAAATAGACATGAAATATGCCTCAGGGCTACAAAGAATAAACTTCTAGAGTTGCAATTATTTTATATGCAAATAAGCTGACAGGTAGTATGATTTAAACTTCACCTCTAATTTACATAGAATACAGATATAATTGATTGTTGAAGCAAATACAAAAGCACAAAATCTAAGAAATGTGAAAGGGGAAATGGCAAAAAAGCAGTATGGCTGCACCCCAGTATGTATCATACTGAATGGAAAAACTTTGCACCCCTAAAATTTGAAAGAAGTTTGTCCTACGGGTCATTATATTAAGCAGATAGGATGAAATAAGTCATTTATAAAAAAATAGAGATTTTGATAAAATTTCAGAAATATTAAGGACATCATGGGAGTTTGTACCACAGTTTATCAATGTAACTTGTGACAGTTTCAAGAAAAATGCAAACAAGTTTATGAATTGAGTTTTCGTGGTTTTGAGTCAATATTAAAATATCAACGTTTAATATCTTTAACATCTTCACATTTACTAAGCTTTTCTTAAGAAGCAAAAATTCAAAGGTAAGGGGAGCTAAGAAGGAAAGAAGCAATTCCCTGATATTTTAATGCGCTGAACAATTTCTAAAAGCCTGGTAATGCCGTGTTAGGCATCATCAGTTCATCCTGACTACCACCTCCCTGTAGTCTTTTGTTGATTACCTTCCCTGGATATTCAAGGTATGAAGGGAGCAGGTAAACACATATTCTAAATGCTGAAAAATTTGCACAGAAAAATAAGACCTATATTTCCTATTCAAACTCCTATATTTTCCCATAGGATGACATTTTGATCTCTTAAGGCACATGGTTTTAGAGGAGATTTCAAATAATTTTATGAACACAGTAAGTTTTGACATTTATAACATAGGCAAAATATTAGATATTTCTTTCTGGAGAAATACAGAACTATATATAGCTATTCTTCCATTTAAACAATGCTTTACACATAAATTTAGGAATTATTTCTGCTAAGAATATTTTATCAGTGAAAGTACAGAAGACAGAATTCTTTCTTCCTTATGTTTTTTTCCTAAAATTCCTGCTATTTCATTATATATTTACTACATTTTTCACTTTCTTCACAGCTGCTACAACAAAATCTGAGACCACAAGATTCTTAAGCCCAAAACATTGCAGTAGAATAAGAAATGGCACTTGTAAACTACTTGGAGCCTGCAAACTTCTGGTAATTAATTTCAATTAAGTTATTTACAAGGTGTGCCACTGCTAACCTCGTGCCCAGATGTTTCAGTTGGCAAAATGTGATGGCCACCAAGGTAGTCGTTTCAGGAACAATCACTCCTTGATGGGATTTTCACACCGAATTCACAGCAGCTTCGTAACATGAGCACATGAGGTCATCACCTTGTGCCTCATCCTAATGGTGAAAATGCCCGTACAAGTTGCAACAGATTCCTGCAGGCGGTTGCTGAGCTTGAAGATGGTGCCGGCACACCTGGGCTGGCTGGGAATCTAGCAGCTTGCGAAGTTTCGTTACCAGATGTTTGTGGAAGAACTTCTGCTTGTATGGAAAACATACATTTTTTTTTTCATTTGCATGAATGATTACCAGGTCCTTGGAAGAAGTTGAAACATATGTTCCATTTTTTAAGAAAGGCTAATAAAAGTTTATTAGGGAAATATTTTTATTAAAATCAGCATTGTTAATCTTAAACATTGTAAACTAAATCTGCATAATCATATTTGTGTGCAGTTGTGTATATACAAAAGCACATTGTCACAAATAAGGTAAGTGGTACTGGGATTATAAACTTAGGAAAATAAGAATTTACATAAGTTTTATCAATATTAAAAAGTTAAAGCAACCATTAAGTGTCTGAGTTTTATAATTTATGTATTATGGAATAATATTAATTTAATAATTGCTTTTCTTTTCTCAACTATCCTATATCTTCTTTTAAAAGACAAGGACCTTTTAAAACTACCTGGATACATCTATATTCACAGTTAATTTAACATAACACTGACTTTCACTACCTTGCAGAAGAATTGAACTGTGTGATTCAAATAATAAAAGCTTTCAGAAAAACTCTTCTTCATGTCTGTTCCAAATATATATAGTCTCTGTCCGCAATGAGAATATGAATGAGAAGGAAGTCATTACTAATTTTTGATGAATCTGTTTCTTAGAGAATTCCTTGTTTTAATTTAAGGAAAGTGATGACTTAGTTTTAAAATTAACTGAAACACTAATCCTATGAAAGTAAACAGGCCTCCCCTTTATAAAAATTACTGTTGTTCCCAATGTAACACATATTATATATAAGGACCTGAAATGGACCATATTTTCATCCCCTGGGCAACTCCACAAACTTGTTAAAATTACTAACAGCTGAATAGCAATGTAGGTTCTCAGTGATTTCATTTAGTTCAAAAGAACTCTAATTTATACAGGTGTGAAACTTATGGTAATTCATGAGTAAAATCAAAGAATATTCTGTTAGGGATGCACTTTAAGATTTAATGAATACATTATGTTCATAAAGTCCAAGAACAAGAAATCATATTTCTGTCACTTACTAAACAGATAAGTGAGTGCTTTTAAAAACATCTTAAAAAGCAAGCATTCAATACCTTTGCTGAAAAATGAGAATTATCTATCCCACTAAAACAGACCTGATGCTGGGAAGGTGTGAGCGTACACACACACACACACACACACACACACACACACACAGGGGCCAGATGGTAAATCTAGAATGGAAACCTCTTTGCAGCTTTAACACTTAGATTAGAGGTGGATACACACCACCCTCTGCACACTACTAAATGCACAGTGGTCCTAAGGCTCAGCTCTGATGCTGTGCTTGCCTTTCCTTTTTCATGGATCCAGGAATCCCTCTAGACCTCCAAGGAGCCACTAGCAGCTTCAGGACAGTGCTACAAGTAAGGTGCCTTCAAACCCTCTCTAGGGAGGTACAGATCTGAGACACCCTGACAATCACTGTGCAGCCCACACTTTCTCCTCCCCAGTTTGTAATAAGACTTACACATAGGAAGTGTGAAAGATGGCCCATGGGTGTGGTTCCCATGTTTTGCTAGACAAATGTCAGTGTCTCACTGCTATATCCTTTCATTCAAAACGATTCTGAACGTTTAATCTTGGCCCAAAGGAAAACTAACAGTGCACCTCTTATCAATGCCTATGTTAAAAATGAGCTGCAATTTGTTTTCAGTCCTTGGGACATTTTTATGCTACCATGAAATAAAAGAAATAATCACAAAGAAAATTAAACCACAAAGAAAATACGTTAAATCATGTTGTGTCTGACCTAAATATATAAAACAGAGGAAATACATGGTTGTGGTTTGAATTTGTTCTTTAACTCCTCTATTGCACTTACAGCAAACAGTAACATGTTAAAAGTGTGTTAGGGAGATCTTTAAGCTGTATCTAAAAGCAGCATATTTGGAAGAAGAAAAAAATCCACTGAATTATCCCAATATTTCTTTCATTCATTTGAGGTAAAATTTCCAGTTTTGTTTTTTTTTTTTTACAACAGTCAGTAGTTCAGAAACATCGGAGTTGGCAGTTTAGGGATACTTACTAATAGTATTTCTTCTATACGCAAATATAATTTGTACTGAGTAAAGCTGAAATGTGACTAGAGCAAGTCACCTACATCAGTACATGGCAATACAGTTGTTTACATAGTGATAAGATAAAAACAATTTTTTTCCTATTTTAAAACCTTTATTAAATTTATTTTTTGAATTTTTATTTTATCAATACATATTTGCAATGCATGAAGTTTCCATTGATCTTAGCGAGTAGGTACATGTACATAACACAACTTGATTCTTTTTTATTCCTCTACCCCCTCTTCACCACCTCCCTTTCTCCATCTCTACGCATTTATTATTTAATCATTTCATTATTACCTGGAGGCATTACACAGTGGGCATAATGTTTATATGGTACCTTATTCTGCAGATTAATAAACCGAATTACAAAAGATCAGATCTGTTTTGTACAATTTAGACAAATCAGGTTATTAAGGGTCCTTCACATGTCTAAAAGTTCTACCCACCTTTGACAAGAATCTTACAGCAATTTACAAATGTGTCTCTGGGAAGTTTGTTTTTGTTGAACTAGTGCTTTGATAAACTCTTAATGTTTCCCAGCTCTTTGTAAAGATTTCTTTTACATAAATTTTTCTCATTTAATTGCATTTTCAGTTATCCTCTGTAGTTTCAGATGAATTGATCATTTGGGGTTTATTTATTACTAAAAACAACTAGGAAAACTACAATTGGAGTAGAGGAAAGAAATATTGAGTTCTTTGTTTGCATACTCACATTTATTTTATTTATTTATTTTATTTATTAAATTTGGCCCTGATTTGAAAGTACCTTTAAAAATGACATCAAAGTAAACAGAAGTCTAATAATTTAATATAAAGTGCATGTGTAAATTCAAACTATCCCACAGAAAGAAACCCTGATGTTATGTTGTAATTGTTGTGTCTTACTGGGTTATGATTTAATATATACACCAAAAACCCTCTCTCAATAGATTTACTGTCCTCAGAGACAACCCAGAGAGCAGCTTGGGACAAAATTAGACTTAAGAGATTCCTTCTCCTTAACAAAATATGAACTGCTTGCTACAGTGATAGGGCTTCCATTAGAGAATAATCCAACATAGGTGTCATAAGCATCACTGAAGCCCAGGATCCGACTATAGGAGACTACAAACTTTAGGAAGCCTGTGCATCTACATTAAAGTGACATGTTTAATTCATATAAATCATGCAACCCAGAAGGAAAGTTTTTTCTTTGTTGCATTTTTTCCCAAGTAGTCTAATCCACATATATGAATCACACATCACACAGTGCTTGGAGGGACTGTTTCCCTTTGTTCAACATGAAATGTACTTCCCACAAAAGCTATCCACAAAAGCTGAGTCTAAGAGTCTCATGCATTTCTACAAATACTAGCAAAAAAGTGCTATTGTGCTGTAAGCAAGATACTAGAAAAAAGTAGCAATGCACTTTACGATGATCTTCATGAGACTTCCAAACTCTCATTGTCTTGAACCATCTCAAAGCAGAACACACAATGACTCCTTCAAAATGTCACTTAAAATTTGTTCCCCTTTCTCTCCACTCAAAATTAGTACAGGCCTTCCATTTCAAGTCAGCATTTTCAGAAAAGATCAACTGAAACTTGAACAGGCAGAAGGAAAAATGTTTCCACTTCCACCAGACTTAAAAGAAGTTGGGCATCTTTTCAGATTTTTCTTATTAGCATTTTAATAGAAAACATCTGTAATAATTTAGTAAATTAAATACATTAAAACAACAAATAAGAGAAGCTATAATGAATAAAACACAGAAGACCCCATATGGCTGCCTGTTCTTCCTTCCTTAACAAGCAGCACAGCGAATAGCTAGTGCTGTAAGTGCACCAGCAATCAGTCAACCAAAGACAAGGACTCTGCCAATATGAAAACCAGCTTTCATTCACTTCACCACCTTTGTAACAGAATGCTAGATTGTGTCATCTTTTTCCCTATTTCTTCCTTTTTGTGGAAACACTAATCTTGTAATTTTTTTTACTTCTGTATGGCAATTGCGTAACATTTTTAACTGCAATTTCTCTTTTCTGTTTCTTTCCATTGTCAGAACTACAACTCCTATACAAACTGTTATCTCCTATCTACTCTACTAATTCAGTTTCAAGTGCACATCTTTGGTCAAGAGTGCAAGAAACTGTGTATGGGAGATATCTAAATTCTCTGTCTTAGTAATGTTGGTTCTCTTGAAACATCCATCTGCTTCCCTACAGTTCCACCTTGAAAGGCTCTCAGTTTCACACAGGTGAAACTAGTTTCGAGTTTCTGGTCTATCTCTGTTTGACACAAACATATTTATGAGGGCTGGGGATTTAGCACTGTGGCCCTGTGCCTGCCTCACAAGCACACAGTTCCAAGTTCAATCCCTGGTACTGGAAAAAACTAAACGATACATATTTGTGGCTCTCATCTCTGTGCCTTTCTGCGTTCTCATCTCCAAAGAATGAATGGTCGTCTATTTCTTTAACTAATAATCTATGTCCATGGACTGCAAGCTCAAAGGTCTTCAGGGGTCACGCAGCACATTACACCCATGACAAGGTCCGTGATGGAATAAAACACTACAGAGTACGACCACACTAAATTAATTAATAAATCAATATGCTATAGGTTAAAGTCTTCTGAAAAGGAAAGTCTCTGCAATGTAAACCTGTATATCTAATTTAGAAATGAATAGGAAAATAGGGAAAGGGGGAGTTAGAGTGTTACAGAAAGAAGCAGTGTGGTATATTTTATAGTTAATTGAAGGTTGCCGGGCATGGTTGCACAAGTCTGTAATCCCAGCACTCAGGAGGCTGAGGCAGGAGGATCACTGTGAGTTCGAGACCATCCTGGGCTACATAGTGAGTTCCAGTTCAGTCTCAACTATGTAGTGAGACCCTGTCTCAAAAATAAATAAATAAATAAGTAAAGTTAATCAGATTTTTACTTAGAAAAATCATAGTTAAAACAAAAGAGCTAGACTAGTAATTCTCACTTTACAATCTTGGCCAAAATAATTTAATCTTTGGGAGAATATTTTCTTACCTATGAAATGGTCTTTCTGATGGGTACTGAGGGAAAGGTGGAACTATTCCCAACAGACACATTTTGGAATATTTACTTAGCTACAATGATCCTCTTAAATATTCTCTGCCCTGACTACAGAGACATGAGCTGGAAGCAACCTTTAGACAATGCAATCTGCACTCCAGGACCACATCTGATTGGACTATGGAGAGGGGTTCGAAATCAAACCAAGCCAATCAGTGGCTCTGCTTGAAAAATTTGTGTCTGTGGCAGGAGAAAGTATTTATCATGTAATGTTTTTGGTTACATTTATTCTGTAATATATTATTTTGGGCTATATTCTCAATTTCTGTCTAGAATACAGAGGAAACAGGATTGAAGAAATACAGAAGAATGAAGTGGGGAAAACAGATAACACAATCTGCCTGATTTCCAGACAGTTTTTCTCTTATGGTCGTCCTGCTCTTAGTTACTAGCTGTCAGCAATCTTAGTCTTCAAGATACCTCTTGGCCCTAAAATTCCTTGAAGATCCGTATTTAAGGTCTTTTATCTATAAAGCAGAGGCTGTAAGTGGAAAGGGAGATACTAGAGAAGTTCATTTCAGTGAGACTCAAAAACCCATGGAGCCAGCGACAATTGTTCCCAAAAACTGTATTTTGGGGGGACAAATTGCAGGATTTGTGATAATAACGTATATGTTACTTTCCACTTAAGGTGATGATAAGGAGTTCAGAAAGAAAAGTGTTATAAAAGTGGTGAGAATTACTAAAGTAATATCTGAAAGAGGCTTGAAGTTTTGCAAATGTAAAAACCACATAGGCTCAAAGCACTGATGCTTTGTATTTCTTTTTTCTTTTTTTATTGAGTTTATTGGTACAATCTAGGTATACAACACAGTTACATTCATCATTGGGATTCTGTACCTTTACATAATAGGTCTTGATTCTCATTTTTCCTCTTGTCCCTGTCTTCCCTTCACCCCCTCCTCCCCTCCCCATTTATAAACACTTTATTTCCATTTTTTCAGTTTCTCATATTTTTTCCCTCTCCCTTATTACCTTTCCCCCACCCTTCCCACTTTGCCTACAACTTTAGCCCTTTACTTTCTATTTCACATTATTAATTATCTCATGGGATCCTATGTACTATTATAGTTTTTCACACCAGAAAAACTATTTGGTATTTCAGTTAAAGAAATCTCTGTATGAACATTAAAAATAGGAAATCCTAAAATAAAACTAAAAAGGAAAGTAAAAGAGAAAAGGCAATGATGTAAGATTAAAATAATCCTTAATTCTGAAGATGAAAATGGTCCCTGAACATATTTAAATTGCTTCTTGCTCTTGTAGTCTTATCTTATTCTTTTTTTTATTTAGAGAACACTTTATTAGTTTCTGTAATCAAACCCACATAGATATGACCGTAAATATTTAATACAGTGCAATACCCCTCTACAAATGGACAAAAAATAAAATAAAATAAAAATTTAAATTTAAATTTAAAAAAATTAACATTTCTAGACCAATATGGCTGTCCATTTCTGTACAATGCCAACTCGACACAGTAAATTGGGATAACTTTTTACAAAGTTGACAGTACAGTTAAAGTTTCCAAAATTCAAATTATATATATGTATGTATATATATACTTATATAAAAAGATCAATAATAGCAGTATGTTATGCATCCATAGCAGCAACAGCTTTTCCAGGTTCTGCAGTCATCTGAACAAAATTATAGACATTCAGCACATTCCATTAAAAAAACAAAAACAAAGAAAAGAATAATATCCAGAAAACAGCAAAGTTCTGTTGCTGTTGTGGTACCTGGCACCATTTTTTCTTTTTAGCATCTTAATCATCTGGAAAGAGAATGTTCTAGAGTAATATCACTAATTATATCTCTGATAAAGCACGGTCACTACTATGTATCATAAAGCAGGTACAAGATATTTTACATTCACAGAGGTATGATAAAGTACCATCCTAAATCAATAATACTAGATTCAGTTTTGGTTTGAAATTTGCTTTGTCTGCAAATAAGATTGCTACCCCTGCTTTTTTCTGGGCTCCTGTCACATGGAGAATTGTTTTCCATCTTTTCACTTTCAGTCTGTGGGCTTCTTTTTGCACTAGGTGTTTATCTTGTATACAACATATTGTTGGATTTTGCTTCTCATTCCATTCTGCCAGTCTATTTCTCTTGATTGTTGAGTTGAGGCCATTGACGTTGATGGTTATAACTGATATGTACTGATTTGTTATTGTCATATTATTGGCCTTTTGTTGACTCTTTTTACTTTTTTGCCTTTTTCTTTTAGTTTCTTGCCTTGCCTATTTGATTTGCTCTGTTGGGCCTCATGGTGTTGTTGCCTTCATTGTCTTTTTCTAGGATCTTGTTTAGAATTGCTTGTAGTGCTGGTTTGGTATTCATGTAGTTTCTCAGGTGTTCTTTGTCGTGGAATATCTCATTTCCCATCCATTTTGAAAGAGAGTTTTGCAGGATGCATCCTTCTAGGTTGGAGGTTGTTCTCTTGTAGTACTTGAAATATCTTACTCCAGGCTCTCCTTGCCCTAAAGGTTTGTGTTGAAAAGTCTGCTATGATTCTGATGGGCTTTCCTTTGCATGTGATTTGTTTCTTTTCTCTTACTGCTTGTAGTATTTTGTTCTTCTTTTGGATTTCTGGGATCTTGATTATTCTATGCCTAGGTGTAGATTTTTTTTGATTGTGGCTAGTTGGGGTCCTATATGCCTCACTTATCTGGATGTCTAATTCTTCCCCTCTGTTTGGGAAGTTTTCTGTCATTAATTCTGCGAACAGCTTTTTAAAGTCATTTGTATTTTCTCCTGCTACTTCATGGATTCCTATCGGTCTTATGTTATTCTTCTTTGTATCATTTAGGAGTTGTTGGATCGATTTCTCATGATCCCCTACTGTTTTTAAGGGACCTCTCTTTTCATGGTCACTGACTGCAATCTTATCTTCTATATCTGAGAGTCTATCTTCGCATTCTTTTATTCTGTTGTGTATACTTTCAATGGAGTATTTAATCTCCTTGATATCTGTTTCAATCTGTTTTATGGATTCCATTTCTCTCCTATGTTGGGCGTTTATTGTTTCCATTTCTTTCTTATGCTGGGCCTTCAGGGCTTCTATCATGGTCCTCAGCTCATCTATTTTCTTGTCAGTTTCTGCTCTAGAGTCTCGAATCACAACTTCCATTTTACTCACCATCTCTATGGTTATCTGGGAAATTATTTCTGTTTTGAATTTTTCTAGAGCCTGATTGATCTGTTTTGTTACTTCTTGTGCTTTGAGTTCAGGGTGTCCTGGTGGTTCACTATCAGCCTTTTCATCCTCATTTGCCCTACTGTTTGCCATTGGTGAACTGGAAGTCTGTCTTTGTGTCTTGCTTAAGTGTTTTCTCATTTTTATTTTTGTTATCAGGCTGTCCTTGGTTTAATCTCTAGGTTATCATCCAAATCTTCCTGATATAGTTGCACCTTAGTTTCTGGGTCTCTAACGACCCACAGACATGAACAGAGAAAACAGCTCATCGAATCAACCACAATCCTTTATCCCAACACATTATGATCAAGCACAACTTGGAAACTGACCACCTGTGGTAGTCACTAGTCTATCACCCTTAAATCATTTGAATTAAATTGAAATCAAGAAGCCGTTCAGAACATGTCTGCAGTGAACAAACTTTTCATTATAGTATATTTACCATTAATGGCTCAGACAGAGCTAGGACACAAGACCCCTGCTCTCAGTTAGCTGTTGGCTGAACCCAATGATGCAGACTGACCTCAGGCTGCAAGGCCCAGATTGAGTTCCCCAACTTTCTGAATGGTTGAGCTCCATACCATTCTACTACAGGTTTCCCATGCCCTTTCTTTAAAGATGTTCAAAGTTGGGAACTCAGAAAAATACCCTTTATGACAACCTCTGCCTCTGCAGAGTGGGCCCATAGACTGGCACAATCAGGAGGTCTGAGAGTGCAGGGGGTGGAGAGGGGGTTAGGGGAATTATGGGGTGCACAGCTACCTTCCTGGCACTGGAGCTATGGAGGCTGGGGCAGGAGAAGGTGTGACTCTCCTTCCCGCAGTGGCTCGGGCCCAGGCTACCTTCCTGGTGATGGAGCGATGGCTTCCTGTATTTCTTTCTATATATGTAAGGAAACTAAAGAGGGAGACTCAGGTATATCAGTACACAATTGTCATAAAATTACGCATAGTACTTTTCACATTATATAAAATACGTGCTCATTAATAGTTTTTGAAATTATTATTTGACCTAGCAAATGAACCTTACACAGGAAAAAAAATTCAATATACTTTGGTAGGAATTAAGCTCTTCCCCAGGGAGGTTCAGTTTGAGTGATTTTCCCTTCCAGTATGCTACAGCTTTTGGAGTCTGGCATGATGGCATGTGCTTTCATGTCAGTAGAGTAGAATCTTGATATAGGACAAAAGGCCATTACCATAGAGGTCATCAGATTGTGCTCCTAGAGACATAATAATAGATAAGAAAAACCTAAAATGAAAGAATGATTCCCCCCAGCAGATGTTTAGAGGTGTTTATCCTCTTTTCAGTCTACTTCCCTTCATTTTAATTATACCTTAGACTCAAAATGTTCAGATCACTTCCTCTTTGTTACTCACGACTCCAATTAGTCATTCAATTCCAATGAGTCTGTGGATATACATGGGGTGCACCCTGTGACCATGCTCCCTCAGTCTCATCCTTTCCCACCTGTGTGATTACCATAGCTTCCAGGTCTCCCTGCTGCAGGCTAGCCCACCTTTCTTTGCTCATAGACCTGTAGTGTATACTTTTATTTGTGGTAATTGATGCATAAAACTAGTCATACTACATCTTTACTAAACACCTTTGAGTGACTTTCATTACCCATGGGGTTGGGAAATCAGCTCCTTTCACTGATGAACATACATAAGCTTTCAAGATTTGGCTCCTTCCTGCTAAATAGTTGGCACACTTATTTTCTATGCTTCAGTTTTAGGGATCCCTTGAAGTTTCCCAAATATACCATGCTATTTCAGATCTTCAAGGTTTTGGACAAACTGATGTATTTTCCTGGAATGTTTCTGTCTTGTGCACTTGGCAAACTGCTGCTCAGTCTTTGAAGATTTCATAAACATCACACCCCGTGAGCAACTTCTTATGACCATCCTCAATCATGGACATAGAGGATACGTTTCTGTCAGCATTATTCTCACTGCATGGCAGTTTCTACCATGAGGCAATCTCAATCAATCTCTGAGGTCCTAAGAGTGGAAGGCCTATCTTACTTATCTTTTCTTCAATATTTTAGATTATTCTTAAGGCATCATACATATTCAATGCACATTAGTGTAGTGAAGAACAAATTAATTAAAACACGACTAGTTGAAGGTGTTTGGAATTCTTCCTGCACCATTTGGATTGTTTGTGACCATTTTCTTAAAACCCTTAAAAGCTAAGTTTCAAAGAAGAAGGAGCTGCCTGACATAGAAACATTTTGAACACCAAATACTTTTATAACAATGACAACAAAAAGATAACTTAATATAAGACCAGTAACTGATCTAATTTAAGGGACAAACTTTTGCCTGCTGTTACTAACCAATGAAATAAGAGCAATTAAGTCTGGCTCTTTCAAGTTGTTAATCCTTCCACTAGAAATATTTGGAAAAGAGTAACCAATCTTACAGTTTGTGGGATCATTTCCACCCAGAGAACAGAACGTGGCCGGCTGTGTTTGCGTCACCATCTGTCTTGCAAAATCATCTAGCAGGCCTGCATCTACATGCACGTAGGCAATTTTATAAGATCCAGTACGTGACAATAAACACCTCAACAGTAAGTCTAGACTACTAGGTCACATTCAGAAACTCATGACTTCAACAGGGGTGGAGATGGTGGGGGAACGGATCTGAGATCAGGTGAACTTCTAAATAGAAAAGGTATTTGCGTATTCATGCAAGAAAGGAACAAGGAAAGAAGCATATTAACAAAAGAATAACTCATAATTCTGGCAACTATTGGAACAAAGAATTATGAACTGAAATAATTCAATAGTGGGTCATTGTAATGACAGGTATAGCTTTTCAGGAAGAAGATTTCTACTAATTCTTGGATGAGAGAAAGAAAAAAATTAAGATTAAGATCTGTTTGCCAAAGAAATTTCCATTTAAATTAACATTCTTCTTTTATTTTTGGACAACTGATGATGTCATGTCAAAAAAATTAAAATAAAGAGAAGCAACTCTGTGAATAGGAAATAGAAATAAAGAAATATCCCCAGAATACAGGTCTGGTCAGATTCACTCTTCCGCTCTTCAATGTATTTTAAACTGGCCTTTCATTCTTTCCTCTTCCCACCACACTTTTAGCCCCATGTTTTCTCCCTTTATATCTGTAATGATAGCTCTTATTTTTGCTAACAATTTTTCTTTATTTGGGGAGAAGGATGATGCCACCAATTCCAGAAACCAGAAAAATACAACCAAATTTTGTCAAATTACAAATCTAAATTGAACACTAAATTCATAGAAAACAAAAAATGGAGTAGCACTGGCTTTTGTGTTACTTTTGAAACTTAGGAAACCTATGAAAAGCCATTTCACTAAAATTTCTACTTAAATCTTTAAATTACAAATTTTGAGTGCAAACAATAACTGGTAAGCTATCATTATATTGTTTTCCATTAATTTTGAATTTATAATGGAAAAACAAGAACAACCAAAAATCTGGCCATTTAGTCAAACTCAGATTCATTCAGCGAAAGTCTTTGTTTCTGGCCAGAGTAGTACTAGTTGTTTTATAGGGAAATGTGTGGCTGAATTTCCTGATGTCAAACTGAAATGCTCACAGCCATCTTCCTGAATTCTTTTTTCCTTAATAATCTGGCATTAATTTCATTTTGCAGGAATTATTTCTTTTCCCATTTGGTGTAAAGTTTTGTTCTTTTCAGTACTGAGTTTCAAGTTTTTAGTCCATCTTACAAAGATATATATTTTCTTCTGAATTTCTATTTAGTGAACTTAATAGGGATTCTTCCATTTTAGTAAAATTATCATCATAGTTCATGATTTTAGAAACTTGGATTTTTTTACCCCTAGCCATTATTTTCCAGCTGTTAATGCTTACATTTTTCCTGCTCCTTTAGGTTATTCATGCCATGAATTTGTTTATTTAGCTTCTTGTGTTAAAGCTTATAATTATGGTCTAGTACAAAAGATATCCATTGTTATGAACTTCTTTAGATTGTTTTGACTGTGGTTGTTTTGGGGGCTGCTGTCACCTGATTTCTCTAACATTTGTCAAAGACTTCGAGTTTCTTGTTCATCTGATTTTAGAATGAAAATAATGATTTTATTAATAAATAATCCAGCAAATAAAAATTTAAAATTATGAAAATAAAATTCACCTGAATATCTGCCTGCAAATATAGTTAATTTTCTTGCTATTTCTCTCCTAAAAGGAAAATAAACCCACATAATTGTATGATTCTTCATCTAAGAATAATGTCTTGGAAGAAAGAAGGGAATGGAAGAGTTTACTGAGAAGCATTTGCAGATTACTCTCAAAGCACTCATTTCCCTATATTACTGTGATGAGACTCTTGAAAAAGTAAATCAAATTTTTACAGGAAGAGAGAAGAGTGAGTGATACCCACCTTTCTCATCTCTCCATTCAAGAATCATTGCTCCATTGCAGTTTTATAAGCTGCCTTTTTAAAAGTCTCTCACATGTTGTAAACATTTTTATGTACCAATGTATCAACCATTCACACAAAGATGTCCAAAATATGTTTTAAGTGAAAAAAAATTACAGAGCATAATACAGAATATGTTCTCATTTATGTTAATGACATTTTTATGTGTGTGTGTATATATATATACTTATTATATCTGTTATATGTAATTTTTTCAAAAGATAACTGCCTATTAATAAGACATATCTCCAGGGTTTGGGGGTATTGTTGGGAGCATTTTCATTATTCTGTTGCTTGGTAATACTAAGAATTTTTTGTAATAAGAGACTATATTTTCTAGGGCTGGGGATTTAGCTCAGTGGTTCTGCCGCCTGCCTCTCAAGCACAAGGTCCCGAGTTTGTTCCCTGGTACCACAAAAAAAAAAGTATCTTGAGTAATGTTATTGCCTCTTATATGCATTTACCTTTTTAATTCACCAAATTAAGTTAAGTATTCATGCTACCTTTTTAGCAAATATTATTTTGTAATATTTTTACCTTAATTTCTGAATAGTCATCAAAATCCAAACTGGCATTATTTTAATAATGAAATAAGCCATTTTGCATTTATTGTTCTTATTTGTTTAATGCCATTAAGATGTATTTTGTTATATTTCTTTTCACATTTGGTCCTGTTCTTTTGTCAACAGTAAGCAAGTTTACTTGTTCTAAACACAATATATAGCTTTTAAAAATATGTAATAGTATTGATTTACTTTACTTTCATATTCTTTTTAATTAACTTTATTGGTACATTTTAGATATAAAATATAAATATCTTGATTCTTATTTTTCCCCATTCCCCTGCCCTCCCTTCAACCCCTCCACCCCTCTCAAATTACAAAGACTTCATTTCCATTTTTTCATTTTCTCATATTAATTCCATTCCCCTCTTTCCTTCCCCCTACCCTCCCACTTCCACCTCCCCTTTGCACCTTTTCTTTCTATTTCACATTGTCTATTATACATTTTGATCCTTATTTGCACTTTC
This sequence comes from Fukomys damarensis, assembly GCF_012274545.1. Classification (NCBI taxonomy): domain Eukaryota; kingdom Metazoa; phylum Chordata; class Mammalia; order Rodentia; family Bathyergidae; genus Fukomys; species Fukomys damarensis. The sequence continues at coordinate 912,433 of NW_022900927.1, read as the reverse complement.
AGTTTCTCATACTAGAGAAACTATTTGGTATTTACACACATGTGTCCTATTTATTTCACTTAAGAGTATGGCCTCAGTGTACATCCATTTAGCTATAAATGTCTCTAATTTCTCATTCTTTATGGCTGAGTAGTAGTACTTTATTTGATTAAAAACCACATCTTCGTTATTCAGTCTCCAGTTGATGGGCAACTGGGCTGTTTTCAAATTTTAGCTATTACAAATTGTGGTACTATATACACGGGTGTACATATATTGCTCTGGTGTGATTCTTTTAATTCTTCTGGGTCAAATGAGACCTGTAGTCCTAGTTCTTTGAGGCATCCCCATACTGATTTCCACAGTGGTTCCATGAGTCTACACTCCCATCAACTATGGAGACGTATTCCTTTTACCCCAGAGCCCCATCAGCATTTGTTATTGGTTGATTTCATGATAGCAGCAATTCTTTCTGAGGTGAGGTGGAATCTCAGCATTGTGTTCATTTGAATCTCTCAAATGACCAGTGATGTTGAACATTTTTTCATGTTTATTTGTCAGAAATGTCTGTTCATTTCAGGTGACCATTTTTTAATTGGGTCTTTACATTTGGGAGGTCTGATGTTTTTAAAATTTCTTTATATATTCTAGATAGTAGACCTTTGTCTGAGGAGCAGCTAGTAAAATTTTTTTCATGCCTTATGGGTTGTCTCTTCACACTGTTGGTGGTTTCTCTTGCTGTGCAGAAGCTTTTTCATAAGAAGAGATCCCACTTGTTAATTCTTTGTGCTAGTTCACATCCAAATGAGTTTTTGTTCATAAAGTTTTTTCCTATGCCAGTGTCTTTCGGAGATCTACCTAACCTCTCTTGAAGCTAGTTTAGTGTTTCTGTTTTAGTATTTGGAATTTTTTTTTTTTTTTGAGACAGGGTCTCACTATTGTAGTTGAAACTGACCTGTAACTAACTCACTATGTTACTGTGTAGCCCATTCTGGTCTCAAACTCACAGCAATGCTCCTGCCTCAGCCTCCTGAGTGCTGGGATTATAGGCGTGCACCACCACACCCAGCAGTATTTAGATCTTTAATCCATTTCAATTTCAGTTTAGTGAATGATGAGAGATATAGGTCTAGTTTTAATATTAGGCAAGTTGAAACCCAATTTTTCCAGCACCATTTTTTAAAAAGGCTATCTTTCCTCCTCTTTTGTTGAAGATGAGGTGGCTGAGTTTGTCTGGAGTTGTTTCTGCATCTTCTAATCTGTTCCACTGGTCCTAGGGTCTGTTTCTTTGCCATTACCATGCTGTTTTTATCACAGTAGCTTTGTAGTATGGTTTCAGATTGGGAATTGTAATACCTCCTACCTTGTCTTTGTTGCCTGTAATTGCTTTTTTTTTTTTTTTTTGGTACCAGGGATCACCTAGACTTGCTTTTGCTATTCTAGGTCTCTTCGTGTTCCACATGAACTTTGGATTGTTTTCGCAAAGTCTGTGAACTATGCTATTGAAAGTTCAATTGGGATGGCACAGAATCTGTATAGCAGTTTTGGAAGTATGGCCATTTTCACTATATTGGTTCTTCCTACCAAGGGGCAAGGGAAGTCTTTCCATTTTCTGACATCCTCTTTGTTCTTTTTTCAGAGTGCTGTAGTACTTCTTTCATTTGGTTGATTCCTATGTATTTCTTTTTGGATGCTATTGTGAACTGAATTGTTTCTCCAATTCCTTTTTTAGTGAGTCTGTTGTTCATGTACAGGAAAGCTATTTATTTTCATGTCCAGCTACCTTGTATCCAGCTATTCTACTCAATTTGGTTATTAAGTCTAGAAGACTTTGGTGGAGTTCTTGGGGTATTCTTTAATTTCTTCTGTGACCCATTGGTTATTCAGAAGTGTGTTATTCAATTTGCATGTGTTTATGGAGTTGGGACCCTTGTTGTCCTTTTCTAGGATATTGTTTAGAATTTTTGGAGTACTGGTTTGGTATTCATGAAGTTTCTCAGCTGTTCTTTGTCATGGAAGTATCTAATTTCCACATGGATTTTGAAAACAGATAATTTTGCTGGATACAGCCAACTAGTTTGGAAGTTATTTTCTTTTAAGGCTTGAAATATTTCACTCCAAGCTTTCCTTGACTTGAGGGTTTGTGTTGAAAAGAGAAATGTGATTCTGATGGGCTTTACTTTGTGATTTGTTTCTTTTCTCTAACTGCTTGTAGGATTTTGTTCTTCTGTAGGGTTGCTGGGATCTTGACTATTACATGTATAGGTGTAGATTTTGTTTTTTTATCATGGCTAGTTGGAGTCCTATATGCCTCACTTATCTGTATGTCAAATTATTTTCCTCTGATTGAGGAATTTTCTACTATTACTTCTGCAAACAGCTTTTTAATGTCATTTGTACTTTCTCCTACTATTCTGTGGACTTCTATCAGTCTTATGTCATTCTTCTTTGCATCATCTAACAGTTGCTGGATTGATTTCTCATGGTCCCTTACTATTTTTAAGAAATCTCTTTTCATGATCACTAATTGGAATCCTGTCTTCTGTACCTGATATTCTATCTTCACATTGACTCAATCTGCTGTGAATACTTTCAATGGAATTTTTAATCTCCTGGGTATCTTTTTTAATCTGTTTCATATAGTCCATTTCTTCCCTATATTGGGCATTCATGGTTTCCATTTCTTTCCTATGCTGGGCATTCATGGCTTCCATTATGGATCTGAGCTCATCTCTTTTTTTTAATCTGTTTCTGTTCTAGAGTCTGCAATCATCTCTTTCATTCTTCTTACCATCTCTGTGGTTATCTGGGAAATTATTTCTGTTTTGAATTTTTCTAGAGCCTCATTTGCCCATTTTTTAACTTCCTGTGCTATTATTTCAGCATGTCCATGTGGTTCATTACCAGATTTTCCTACCTCATTCTTCCCTAGACTTTAACTTTGGTGAGCCCAAAGTCTGGAGTTGTGCCTTGCTTAGTTGTCTTCTCATTTCTAATTTTGTTGTTGATGTTGCTTTTGGCTTTAATTCCTGGGCTGATACTTCAATATTTCTTATTTTGAGCATCTTTATTACTTGTGTTTAGAGCCCTTAAAGAGTGATTGCTTCTCAGAGATATCTTCCAGGTATAGCTGTTCTTTTTAGTCTTTGAGTCTCTATTGACTATTAGGCAATATCATTTTCAATATATCAGGGAAGACAACTGAGTAGATCATTCACAATACCTTAGCCCAATTGACACAATCAGAATCAACAATAGCATTAAACACAGCTTAGAAAATGACAATTTGTGATAGCAACTAATCTGTCACCTTTAACCATGTGTGATCTAGATGAATATCTAGGGCCAGCCCAAAACATGTTTGTAGTAAATAAACCCTTCAATATAGTTAATTTATCCTTTGGGATAAGGATTTAGACAGGGTTGGAGAGAGAGAGACAGAGAAATAAAAGGAGAGGAAAAGGTTAGAAGTGAGGCTAGAGGACATAGGAAGATCACTCAAATTATGGGAAATTGTTGAAGATTGGAGAAAAAGACAGAGTGAAAGAACAGAGACAAGAGCAGGACAAACTGACAGCAATAGCTATAAACTATTCACCTTCCTATAAGAAGAGTGACAGTTGAGAGGATAGAAAGAGGAAAACAATTTGAAATGGGTCAGGAACAGGAGTGTAGAAGGAGGGAAATGCAGAACAAGAAGGGAGAGAGAGAGAGAGAGGGAGAGGGAGAGGGAGAGGGAGGGGGGGAAGAAAAAAATATGTATATAAGAAAAAAAAAGGGCCTCCCTCAGGATATGTCTCTGCTGTCCTGACAGACAATGTGTGCAGCAGCGTGCAGTTCAAGGTCAATTAGTCTCAGCCAGCCAACTGTAGTCTACTGATATTCAGGCTAGTTTCTAGCTACAAGGCCCAAGTTGAGCTCCCTGAATTCCTGTAGGAATGAACTCTGCAAGTTCTACTGCAGGTTCCAGCTGTCCACCCCACCTAAGTGAATCTGGGTTTCCATAGGAGGTGCTGATCCCACCAACTTACTAACCATGGTGGTGGTCCAGTGTGACTTTATTGCAAAAAAATTATATACTTTTCCTGCAGGCTTCAGTTTTCATTGAGGAGCCTCAGAGAGGCCCTCTCTGTTGCTCACTTCTGCTCTATCTTTAGGGGTTCATAACTATGGCCTTTATACTCCCCCACCCCTAGCACTGCTGCAGTGCAGATTCATATCCTGAGCACCCCATGGAGCGTGATCCAGCAGGGCAGCTCCTGGTTATGTTCTTTGGTTCTGGTGGGTGGGTGTGTTTATGAAATTCTTATGGTTTCTTTTGCTATTGATTTCCAATTTCATCACACTATGGTCTGATAACATACAGGGGATAATTTCAATTCTTTTACACTTACTTAGACATTGTTCCATGAACAAGTATGTGGTCTATTTTGAAGAATGACCAGTGTACAGCTGAAAAGAATATTTATTCTGATTTTGTTGTGCAGAGCACTCTATAAACAATGGTTAAATTCATTCTTTAAAGAGTTTGAGTTCTAATACTTCATTGTTTATTTTCTATCTAGTTGATCTATCTATTTGTAATAGTGGGGTATTGAGGTCCCCCGCTTTTATTGCATTAGTGTTTATTTGATTTTTCATGCCCATTAGTATTTGTTTTATATAATTGGGTGCACTAGTATGTGTATGATTGTCATCTTTTTCTCTTGGATTGTTCCATTTACAAAGATGTAGTGTCATTCTTTGTCTCTCCTAATCTGTGGAGGTTTGAGATCCATTTGTTCTGCAAATAGGATAGCTACTCCTGCTTTTTTTGGGGGGTTCCTCTCACATGGAATACTGTTTTTCACCCTTTAACTTTCAGTCTATGAGTTTCTTTTTGAATTAAGTGTCTTTCTTTCTTTCTTTCTTTCTTTCTTTCTTTCTTTCTTTCTTTGTGGTACCAGGGATCAAACTCAGATCCTTGTGCTTGCAAGGCAGGTGGCAGAACCACTGAGCTAAATCCCTGACACCCAGTCTATTTCTTTTGATTGGTGGGTTGAGACTATTAACATTGATGGTTATAACTGATATGTATTAACTTATCCCTATCATTACCTCTTCCCCTTTGCATTTAATTTCTTGTCATGCCTGATGGGTTCATTCTGCAGGGCATCCTGGGGTTGTGATCCTCATTGTCTTTTCCTAGAATATTGTTTGAAAATTTTGGAGTGCTGGTTTGATATTCAAGAAGTTCCTAAGCTGCTCTTTGTCATGAAAGTATCTAATTTATCCATCAATTTTGAAAGATAGTTTTGCAGGGTACATCAATCTGGATTTTCCTTTAGGGTTTGAAATATATCACTTCAGGCTCTTCTTACCTTGAGGATTTGTGTTGAGAAGTCTTCTTTGATTCTGATGGGCTTTACTTTGGATGTTATTTTATTCTTTTCTCTAACTGCTTGTAGAATTTTGTTCTTCTGTTGGGTTCCTGGAATCTTAACTGTTATATGCCTAGGTGTAGATTTTTTCTGATCACTGCTAGTTGGAATTCTATATGCCTCACTTACCTGTATGTCAAGGTCTTTCCCCCTGCTTGGGAAGTTTTCTGCCTTACTTCTGTGAACAGATTTTTATGTCATTTGCACTCTCTCTTGTTTCTTCATGGACTCCTATCAGTCTTATGTGATTCTTTGTTGCATCATCTAGTAGCTGCTGGGTTGATTTCTCATGGTCCCTTACTATTTTTAAGAGAATTTTCTTTTCCTGGTCACTATTTGCAACCCCATCTTCTATTTCTGAAATTCTGTCCTCACATTGGCTCATTGTGCTGCATAAACTTTCAATGGAGATTTGGTTCCATCTCATTGCTGTTTTGGGTTGCCTTAGATGATCTGGAAGTCTGGCTTTGATATTTGTTTACATGTCTTCTCATTTCAAGAGATGCAGACTGTTGCGCCTTTGTTGAAAGAACTTTTTGCTCACTCAGTAGTCTTCAATTCTGAGCAAGCCAGCAAGAGGCCTTTTCTCTCCTGCTCACCAGTGCACCAATTCCTGGGTTCAGAGTGGTGGCCTTCTGGATTCCTATTCTGTCCTTTTGTCCAGGCAGTGCTCTAGCTGGGGCCTGTGTGCACTTGGGATGGTACCTGGATGTGTCACTGGCTAGGGCCTGCCTTTATACCTAGTTATTGTGTTGGAGGGCCTTTGGCTGGGGACTGTGCACCCCAGTTGTTGGTTTCTGGGCAGACATCTGACTAGGGTCTTTTCACACTTATCAGGTCAGGCCTCTCACTGTTGCTTGCGCACCTAGGCATCTTTTCTTCAGGCAGGTCTTTGGCTGATGCTTGTGGGTCCAAGCTGCCAGGGTATGGTTAGGGCCCTGGCTTGACCTGCCTCCAGACATGCCACCTTGGTCTACACTGGCTTCTCTCTGGTATCTGTGCACACTTACTGATAGTATTGGGGTGGGCCTCTGGCTGTTACTTGTGCATCTGTGCAGCTATTTTCCACCCGGGTCTTTGGCTGGGGCTTGTGGGCCTAAGCTGGGGTTGGAACAGGGCCTTGGCTGACCTGCCTGTGGCCTGCTTTCATGTTCTTAAGATTTGTATATTTCAAAAATGATTTAAAATACAACATAATCCACATACTAGTTTACCCTACTGTCTACACTTTGGAGGCCCTTGGAAAAGAGTTTGAGAATGTATAGACCAACAAACTAAACCAAATACTTATATGCTAGCAAATGAATTGCACTCTAATCTCACAAATACTATGATCTTTCTACTTAGGTGCAGCAGAAGCTACTTATAGTTCATAGCTCATTTATTCACTTTTCCATGATTTAGAGTAAGCACATTGCTTAACACACCAGACTTTCCTATATGTTCATCCTAGGAATATAGCCATTTTTACTAACCACTACACAAGATGGGTGGAGGACTAATAAGATACAGATTCTGAAACTACTTTGAAAGAAAATAACTTTTTACATTTTTACACAAAAATGCTGTCAGATAAACAAAAAGCAGTGGCCACAGATGGTCTGTTGCTGTTATAAAAACAAACCAAAGCATGAGAGACTATTCCCATGTTTCCAACTGGCCAATACAGGATTGTGAGTTTGGTCTGAAACAGAACTGAATCCTTTGCACGAAATTCATGAAGACAAGTGTCACCTGTCCTGCCAGACCACAGTGAGCAGGAGTTTGATTGCAAGTTAGGTGTTTCCTCTGGGCTCCATTGTATCTCTCATTACACGCTGTGAGATTTTATTTTTCAGAGTTGATGCGTGTCCCTTTGCACACACTAGTTTGCTTCCAAATCTGTCCACCTGACAGCCAAACTATGAAAAACTACATTATGTAAGAAAGACCCACCACACCTCTTACTTACATGGTATTTCACATTCTTGTAGTCAGGTAGCAATTATTCCTAACAGAGTTTCAAGAAACACACTTCATGGCTATCTCTGAGTAATATTGATACAGGCCATATCGATTTTTCATGAAAAAGCTAATTCATGAAAGCATGACTTGGCAAATTTAAAGATATGTGTTCCACAACTACTGCCCAATGGTAAAAATCAGTACTAGAACTCACATTTATCCACAAGTATTTATTTAGGGACTTGTCTCAGTCACTTTCTTGTCACTGGGACAAAATACTGAAACTCACAATTTAAAGGAGAAGAGGTTTATTCTGGTTTATTGCTTCAATGTGTTCATTCTTTGGCTGGCTGGCTCCAAGGCAGAAATGGCATGTGGAAGGGCCTGGTGAAGCAAAGTTGCTCACCTTACAGTGGCCAGAAAGCAGAGAAAAGAAGCAGTGCTGGGAAGGAAGATGCACAATTTCAGGTCACAGGCTCAGAGATCTATCTCTTTAGACCAGGCTCCACCTGTCAACAGCACACTGAGCTGCTGAACTCACCAAAGGGTGAATTCCCCTGATGAATACAGTGCCCACATGGTCCAACCACAATCCTAAAAATCTGCCCCTGAGCACAGGAGGCTTTTGGGAGACACTCTAGATCTAAATTATCATAGCTGCTATGTGCTCACAACTATAGTGACTGCAGGGATCATTTGTTTCTCAATTTGTAATCAAACTTAGAAGATGAAGACCCAAAGCTCAAAAAATATATGTAATTTAATGAGCTTTTAACCCTCAAGAATTGTTCCCACATATTAGGCTGAAAGTTTGTGTCCCATCAAAATTAATGTTGGCATTATTACTCATACATATGATGGTATAAAGAGGCATGACCTTTGGGACATAATTAAATTGTGAGGTCAGAGCCCTTGTGAATGTGATTATAAAAGAGGTCCCAGAGAGCTACCTTCCTCTTTCTTCCTAGTAAAACCAAAGAAAGAAATCACCATCTATGAACCAGGAAATGAGCCCTCAGCAGACATCTAATCTACTGAGGCCTTCATCTCCAATTTCCCAGCCACCAGAACTATAAGAAATAAATTTCTGTTGTTTTTAAGCTATTCAGTCAATGGAATTTTGTTACATCAGCCTGATTAGACCAAGACACTACCTCCATCAATAAAACTGAAGATCTGAATTCTCAGGAGAAGAAGTAACATTTGGAGATAAAGAATAAGCCTAATCATATCCCTCCTGACTCAGAACCATGCAGTGGCTTTCTGTCTCACTCAGATTAAATTTACTGTCCCTGTCATAGCTATACAACCTACACAAATTGTCACCACCACCATCCCAACTTTATCTCCTTCTTTTCAGCTACACTGGCCACGCTGCTGTACAATACATAGGCCAAGCATGCTTCTGCTACAGGTTCTTGGCCTGTGAAATCCCTTGTGCTTCAAGTATGTGTCTGCATTTCTCCCTCCCCAATTTTCTTCAGGTTTCTGTCTAAATGTAGGAGAAGTCTTCCTGAAAACCTCATATAAAATAACACTTCCATCACTGTCTGTTTTATTAATTCATTTTTATTTATTTCCTTTAGTGATACTCTACATTTTTGTAGATAATGTCTCATCTCCTAAAACGTAAGCTTAAAGTGGCAGGGGCCAGGTGATGTCAGTTATTTGTAAATAACTTTTAAAATCAAAGATAGAAATCAAAACAAATCTATGAATGATAACTTATTAGTCAGCTTTTCCAAGGCACAATACTGATACCCACAATTTAAAGGGGGAGTTCTACTTTGGGTCACAGTTTCAAGAGATTCAGTCCATGGATATGTGCCTATGATCCAAAAACACCGTGGTGGAAGAGCCTGGTAGGGACAAAGCTTCTCACCTTGTGGTGAGCAGGAAGCAGAGCTGAGGAAGAGTGCCAGAGAGAAGCAGCCAGAGGGCATCTCTAACATCCAAGGTTTCACCTTCACAGTCAACCCAAACACTCCAGAAGTTGCTTCACTTATCCCATAGAAGGTTTCCAAATCAAGCAAATTGACAGTTAAGCTTAACCATTGCAGAAAATGACTTAATAGAGTGAGTTGAAACCTAGGTATCTGTGGATGGATGTCAACAGAAGCCAACTGTCATACTGCAGAACCTACAGAATAATGTGTGTGTGTGTGTGTGTGTGTGTGTGCAAAATAAATAGTACTGCTCTTATCAATGATACATGGAAATCAGTGACTACGTTTTAATGTTGAAATACTATACAAGGAAAGAAATTAAAATATCACTATAAGTACATCATTTAGAAATAAAAGAAGGAGTAGCTAAAAGTGTTAAAAGAATTATCTCTAGGAAGTTGAATTGGGGTGGACAGGGAATGATATAGGTGGATGTTGTTTCCATTTGTACTTAGCTGATGTTCCCACAGAACTGTGTTTTAAAGGAATACAAGAAAATATGCTAAGAAAGATAAGTTGAAAGCTAAACTGTTTTTTTTTTATTAACGTGCCTTGCAGATATTCTCTCATTATTCTTGTTTGTAATAGAGAAGCTTTTAGGAGCTCATTCCTTGTCTCAAAATTTATAGTCCACTGATTGAATTGTCATTGTAATTACTATTATTTAGGCACTTACTATGTTCAAGCGTTGTTTAATTTAATTCTTAAAACAATCCAATGAAGTTGGCGGCACTATTTCCCCTACTATACATAAGAGGAAACTAAAACTGAGAGCAGCTTGTATCACTTGCCTAAACTTGTACAAGTTACCTGCGCACACACACACACACACACACACACTTGGTTTGGGTCTCCTCTGAAATGCAAATGCCAAGAGCACTGAATGATGTAAAATGATCTCACTGCTTTTCTAATAAGAAATATTGCACAATGCATCAATAAAAGTTCTATTTTATAAGGGCTTTACTGAATAGTCAAATTATGCAATTATCACTTCTCTATTTCTAACGAAGATACACATTTAAAGGTCACAGGAACAATGGAGACAGACGAATGAAAGAGTAAATGAGTTAGTTTGTTTTTCTGTTTTTACCTTTTCTAACCAGTGTTCAAAAGTTTTAATGTGTCTTTATTTAATTTATTTATTTTATTGTACCAGAGATCAAACTTGGGACCTTGCGCTTGTGAGGCAGGTGGCAGCACCACTGAGCTAAATCCCTGGCCTAAGCCCATTTTTCTTTAGAATCAACTTCTTTAAGCAAAAAGTAGGACAATGATTTCATTTCTTAATACCTTTGCACATCTCTATTTGGAAGGTTTTAGATGTCCCCAATTTTCTAAGATCTTGTTTCTCTCACAAAATACGAATTTTTCTTGTATTTCTTCCCAGATTGATAGAAAGTAATGGGAGCCAACCTTACAACTCCATGCCTTTGGCTTCATATATTCCCTAGGGCTTCCAGAGGACTCTTGGGGACAATAGTGTGCTTTTTCTCCCACGATGGTAGTGGCATACCTTCATTTAAAAAAACCCTCTCATTTGACAATTGAATGCAGAAGGATGAACGGAATCAGATCCAGAAAGGTTGAAGGGAAGAGTTTTATTATTAAAAACAGGGTTGCTTTCTAACTTAGATGGCTAGATGTATTGATACTATTAAACTGTAGGAGTGAATACTGAGAAAAGCAAGCTTTTTGAAGGGAGATAATGAGTTACACTTTTTTTTCAGCTTTAATTGAGTTTATTGGTACATTTTAGGGATACAGTACAGTTACAGTCATTGTTGGGATCTTGTACCTCTACATGACAAGTCTTGATCACACTTTTTAACTCTCATTGAGTTTATTGCTACATTTTAGGTATACAGTACAGTTACATTCACCATTGGGATGCTGTACCTTTACATGACAGGTCTTGGTTCTCAGTTTTTCCCCTTGTCCCTGTCCTCCCTTCACCCCCTCCAACCCTCCCCATTTACAAACACTTTATTTCTATTTTTTCATTTTCTCATATTTTTTTCTTTTCCATTATTACTTTGCCCCTACCCTTCCCACTTTCCCTACACCTTTAGCCCTTTTCTTCCTATTACACATTGTCAATTATACCATTAGTATCTTACGTACTGTTATAGTTTTTCACACCAGAGAAACTATTCAGTATTTACACATGAGTGACTTATTCATTTCACTAAGGAGTATATCCTCAATATGTATCCATTTTCCTATGAATGAATCTAATTTCTCATTCTTTATAGCTGAATAGTATTCCATTTTATAGAAAAAAACAACATTTTCTTTATCTAGGCTCCAACTGATGGGCAAATGTGCTATTTCTAAGTTTTAGCTATTACAAACTGTTCCACTATAAACATAGGTGCACATATATCACTATGGTATGATTCTTTTAATTCTTTTGGAAAGATACCCAGCAGAGGGATGGCTGGGTCAAATGGAACCTCTAATCCTAGCTCTTTGAGGTATCTCCATATTGACTTCCATAGTGGTTGCACCAGTCTGCACTCCCACCAACAATGGAGAAGGGTTCCTTTCTCCCCACAACCCACCAACATTTGTTATTGCGTGATTTCTTAAGAGCAGCCATTCTTTGTGGGGTGAGGTGGAATCTCAGTGTTGTTTTCATCTGCATCTCTCAAATGACCAGTGATGTGGAACATTTTTTTCATATATTTATTTGCTGCTTTTACTTCTTTGTCAGAGAAATGTCTGTTCATTTCAGATGCCCATTTTTGAATTGGGTCTTTATATTTGGGGGGGCTGATTGTTTTGAGTTCTTTATATATTCTAGATAATAGTCCTTTGTCTAAGGAGCAGCTGATAAACATTTTTTGCCACATTGTAGGTTGTCTTTTAGTTCTGTTGATGGTTTCTTTTGCAGTGCAGAAGCTTTTTAATAACATGAGATCCCAGTTATTGATTCTTTCTGCTGGTTTCTGTGCTACTGAGGATTTGTTCATAAAGCCTTTTCCTGTGCCAATGTCTTTAAGAGTTCTGCCTAACTTATCTTCAAGCAAGTTTAGTGTTTCTTTTTTAATATTTAGATCTTTAATCCACTTGGATTTTAGTTTGAGTGACATTTTGACAAATTAAAATTTCAGGTGTCTGAGGAACATCCAAGAGCAGATGTCTACTGGGCCGTTGCCCTTTTGGGTCAGTTCAATACCAGCATCCAGAAATGCCACGGAATCCAAACTAGGGGGCAATGCTGAGAACAGCTTGTCTTACTCAGAGTGTGGTTCCATAGTCTGGACCAAAAAGACTGTTTTTCCCAGACATCAAGAGATTGACAGAAATAGCTCAATTCTTTGTTTTAGTTTCACTGTCTGATTCTGCTCTTTGGAGCTTTCCCTTCTAATTATCCTCATCTGTTTCTGCTTTAATTGCTTTTCTGGCTCACTGTTTACCCGAGGCTGGAAGATGCCAGCACCATGCTGCCACTCCTTATTCTGGTGCCTGTGGAAGACCTTGCTGATTAGATGAGACCACAATCCCCACCTCTGAATCCAGGGAGCCAACAGTGCTTCTCTACCTAGTGTTCCTAGCGGAGCTGCTGTGAGAGAAGAAACCAATCTTTCTTCATCATCTTTGCCAAGGCCCAGACTCTTCAACCTGCACCCAATTATTTGAGATTGTGTTTCTTCTTGTTTTCAGAACCATCTCTATATACAAATTTTCATATTCTGCCCTTTTTTTTTTGTTCCCAATCATTATCTGGGGCTTCCAACTCACAAACCATGACCACAAGTTTAACTAACTGGGTTACAGGGGTGCAGCAGAAAAGGCATGGGCTGTGATGTGGGTTCAAGTTCCTGCTCCATTTTCTGCAAGTCAGGTGACTTGGGCACATTACTGTACCTGATCTCCCCAAGCCCATTTCCACAGCTGTAAAACAGGGAAAGTAATGTCTACATGCAACATCATTTGAAGTCTATCTAATTTAAATATAACTTGGTACATAATATTTGGTAAGTAGGTATTTTTATTTTTAGGACCATTCGCCATTCATATATTTCCTCTAGAAGACCTTGAATTCTTTGAAAGTTGACAGAATATTTTATTTATCTTTGTATCTCTCACAATTCCTTTTTATTTTAAGCAAGGTATATAATATGAAGAATATGAGTGGTTATCTTTAAAATAGTCAGAGTTAGCATTTAGTTTATGATCACAGTATGCCCTATGTTATGAATACTTTATTTGAATTAACTCATTTTACCTTCACAACAGCCTTATGAAGAGGGTAGTATTATTACTTCCACTTAGCAGATAAAGTTATGAGGCAGAAGGGCAGATGACTTGTTCAAGAATACCAGCCAGTAAGTGGTAGAAGATGGATTTCATATAAGGCCATGTGGCTTCAGAGCCTATGTTCTCAGCCTCTATGCTAGACATTTGAGAAATTTGAAAACAAGTTCTGCTTCTGGCTGACCTCTTAATGTTTTGTTCTTAACCCTTAGTATTTCTATTAGCTGAGGTTAAGTCTGCTTTGGTGAAAAAGTTAGAGAGGTTTTTCCCAAAGAAATCTCAGCACAAATATCCAAACTTAAGCAACTTCCTTTCAACAACTCTATTTCTAACATTCAAAATATATTCAGAAAATGTTGTCAAAACAAAACCAAAAACTTAACTTCAAATAAGAAAGCCACACTAGTTTGTAGAGAGAATATCATGTTCCTTGTTCCCAAGATCTAACTTAAAAGTTGTTTATAAGCATAAATTGATGACTAGCCCCCTGTCGTTATCCACTTGCAGACTGCATTTATCCATCCCGTGTGCAAACGTGTCCTTTTCCCTGTGTGCATCTGCACGCTGATGAGCACACCTGGAGTCGTGACATAGGCTGGGTAGATAGGGGCTATGGTGGGTGGTGAAGTTGGGCTGTGCGGAGAAATAAACAGAAAATGCCCTTAACTATTCCTTTGCATAAGCATCTTTTTCTTGCTTCTTGCTTCCCACAAGGAAGATTTCCTCAGGGAAAACTGCACTAAGGGACTCCTCTCCAGCTCCTTTATAAGAAAATGCTCTTACTGTGTGCCTAAAGTTCACAGTTCTGGGGAGAGGTCAAAGTTGTCTGCTCCAGCAGCTCATAAATTCTTTAATTCTTGGAGGGCTAGTTACAGTCAGGCTCTCTCTTCCTCCCTCCCTCTCTCCTCCAGGACCTCATACATTCTAGACATGCTCTACCATGGAACTACATCCCCTACCCTACTTTTCTGTCTTCACAATTTTTCTTAATATCTTGTTTTGTTGCATATGTTTTCATTGTATCATTGAAGCAGGGGGAGGGCCATAGATAGTAACCAAGTGCACATTTCAAGTTCTATCTAGGATAGAACTTAACACTTTCTCTGTCAAAAATCAGTCCTTCTACAACACCAGCAATACAATGAATAGAATTCACTTTTGGGCTAAGCCATAGATCAACAAGGCAAACTGTTGTCCGGGGTGGGAAGACTGAAACATATCTAGAGACATAGCCATCATCCTCTCTTGGCCTTGATTTCCTCATTTGTAAAATAATAATAGATTAATGATAGCTGACATTTAATGAGAACTCATTGGAGGTGCCAGGCTCTTCTACTTATAGTCTTTCTACAGTCTTTATAGATTCTACATAGAAATCTATGAAGAGTTAAAGTCACCATGTTTCCATGACCCGTAGATGATCATATTATAGCAGCGCAATTCACAGTAGCTAAATTATGAAAGTGGCCTATAGGTGCCAGCAAGAGATGAATGGATAAAGAAAATCTCGTATTTGTACACAATAGAGTACTTTTCAGCCATAAACAAGGATGACTTTAAGTCACTGGTAGGAAAATGGATAAGTCATTAGACCATAGAGCTAAGTGAAAATAAATTGAATATTAAATATTTATCTTATATGACAAACCAAGAAAAAATAGCTTAAAAAGCAAATGAAGAGATGGTAGGAAAGAGGGAGGTAGACATTTTGGAAATGGAAAAGGGATTAAGGGAAGAATAGAAAGGGTAGAGTTGGGGGGAGTAGTAAAAATGATCCTAGTGTGCTGTGTATATGTCCCAACTCCCCAAAACTAATGTAATAATTATGTATCACAAAGATATAGTAATAAAAATAAACTTCAAAAAGAAATCTGCTTGTGATCTTCAGGTGATAGACTCGCCCCCCCATGCTCTTGTCAGCAGCACAATGAGAATCGTGCTAGTGACATCACCATGCTGCAGATGAGAAAACTGAGGGATGAAAGTTCTGAGTAATTTGCTCAAGTCATCAAAGCTGCAAAGGGACAGAGTCGGGTTTCTAATCCAGGGAGTCAGAATGCACTCTTTGCTGAATCACATATCCAAGGTCCTTTTCAGTTCTAGAATCCTATTTTAAAATTTCCTCCACACCACTGGTGCCAGAATAAATTCCGAAATCCCATATCTGTAAGAGCTTTGAAGCCATACTTTATAGAATTGCAAAATATTTTGGAAGCAACTCTAAGTTTGCTAAGCTTAGCTTGATTTTCACGTCTTTAAAATGAGTTTATTTTGCATACTACATATTGCATATTTATTTGGGTGGAGCTTATTAATTTTATATACTTGAAATAGGCTCACTTTTATTATATAGAAGAAGAGAGAAAAGTCAAAGATACTCTTGACTAGAAAAATTTTAAATATTCATATACTTTCCTCTATGATTGAAATTACAGTAGCTAACATTTACAAGGAGCCTAATGGACTGGGGATTCAGCTCAGTGGTTCTGCCAACCTGTTTTGCAAGTGCAAGGTCCTGAGTTTGATCCTCTATGCCAAAAATAAAAATAAAAAAGAAGCCTAACATTCCTGCAGACATTGTTCAGCAAGCAATCTACCTCCTCTGCTCCTGTCCTCCTCACTTGCACCTTAGACTGCTGTCTCATGAGACAATATCTTACAAATGCTAGGCAACTTACCTTCAGTGTCAGCTTAGCAAAAGTCTTGGGATTTGAACCCAGTCACAGCTTTTATCCAAAGCTCTCTTCTTTAACATCTCTGTGTGGAAGGAAAGAGAAATATTTGAAAATGGATTTCTGAAGGGAGGTAAACACTACAGTCTGGGGATGGCTGTATTAAGTATTTTAAAACCTGTTCAAAGGTTTAAAATTGCAAAATTAAAACAGGAACAAAACCAGCCCATAGAGACTACTAATCATTGCCAATTTAAATATATTAAAGTGTCACAATTAATTTTCCATTATCTATGGCATCTAAGACTTGGAAGAACACAAAAATTTCTCATCCTCAGAAGAAACCAAGAACTCATTTTAGTTAGTAGTTTCAGCCTTTTCCATGACCAAACATTTTAGAGAACAGCCCAACTTATTACAGTTTGTAAAATTAAATACTATAAAACTTCATGAGTTCCTTTTTCCTCTGTGATTCATGCTACAATTGAAGGTGAAGTTAGAGTGGATACAGGTATGTTTAAATACAGGTCAAGGACATACAGGTCCTGGGTACTGTTGCAGGGGAACAACTGATTCCTTGTTAATTTAACAGTTTACCAAAATGCCTCTGAAGTTTGTTATACACTAGACATGATATTACCCATTCTTTTTTTTTTTTTAATTGAGTTTATTGGTACATTTAGGGATACAGTACAGTTACATTCATTGTTGGGATCATGTACCTTTACATGGCAAGTCTTGATTCTCATTTTTTTCCCCTTACCTCTGCCCTCCCTTCCCCCCCTCCTCCCCTCCCCATCTACAAACACTTTATTTTCATCTTTTCATTCTCTCACATTTTTTTCTTTTCCCTTTTTGTTCTTCCCCTACGTATCACACCTTCCCTACACCTTTAGCTCCTTTCCTCCCATTTCTAAATGTCAGTAATCTTATTAGAATCTTATGCATTGTTGCAGAATATTCACACCAGGGAAACTATT
>NW_022900927.1:847148-890422 GCF_012274545.1 Fukomys damarensis | reverse complement strand
CGCGCAGGCCGGGAGCTCCCGCGCACGCCGCCGGGTGATCGCAGACAGGCAGGCAGGCAGCTGAAAAAAAAACCCCTCTCACCCATTCTTCATATTCAGATTTCTGCTTCAAAATTTGGAAAGTTGAGCAACCTGAAAGCCAGTTTCAAAGCAGCCAGGGTACACTGCTGCAAGTTAAACTAAGTTCACAGCACTAAGTGCCAGACATGCCAGACAGTGTGGTCTTTGCTCTAATCTAAGATATCTCAAGGTTTTCCTATCTTCTGAGATATTCCATAGCACCTGTCAAGAAGGCATTGTTGCATGGTTACTATAGCAAATATAGTCAGAGTATTCCCTGCAGAAATGTAAATTTCTGGAAACAGCCAGGTGTCAATGGGAAACAGCCCATTGTAATACGGGAGGTTTTTTTTCCCCCAATCTGTTAATTCTATCAAATTCTTTTTTTTTTAACTTGTGCAAACCTTTTATTAATGCAACAATCAAAATACAGGATGGGTCACATTTTCTTTTTGCTATAGTAATATCAACTTATATATTAGTTATTCATTTACATCTTTAAATTATTTTTAGAAAATGAACATTTTATAGTTCACAAAATCAGCAGATTGAAATTTCAGCCCAGATACATTTTCACCTTATCTTGCAACTTAACAGAGGCCATTCAGAACTACCGAAATACCGCAGACCAAACCTGAGTACATACATCTTTGACCCTAACTCACAGTTAGTGGGTCTATGACATCAGCAAGATACACCTGGAGACTTTTATTATTGCTTAAATAGAAATAATTTATGCAGAATATTCAACAATTTCTTACTATTTTTGCATTCTCTAACTTTGATTTTGATTATAGTAATCTTAGTATTATCCCCTTTATAAATTCCATCTCTAAAAAAACCATATAGAACATCACCCTTACCTAATATTTCCCTGTATAACAGATAAAAACACATAATCCTTTGGAAAATAAAATAAGCAATTCTGTTCTACGATTTTCTCCACAATTGATTTGTTTAATCCAAGCCTGTTACACTGAAGAAACTATATAAAGTCAATAGGAAAATGAACTTTGTTGTCTACTTGAAGAGTATTTTAATGAATGTAAAATTGACCAATATCTTGAAGATTACGGGTACTGAAAATGTATGTGTGAATAAAACTGAGGCTTGGTAGATAATTAAAGAATACCAATAAATTAGCTTAAAGAGCAAGAATAGAAACAGGAATTACTTTTTTAAAAGCTGTACAAATACTGTGGGAAGATAGGTAAAGGAAAATAATTGAAAATTATGTGGAAAATGAAGTATGTGAAATATAAGTTAATGCTTCATTTCTTAACAAATAAAAACACTTGAAGGAAATTCCTAGTTAACAGAAACATAGGGACTGCTGTTTGAGAGTTCTAGTACTGATATAGTGTATATTCAAATGGAGTAGTGAAAGGAAACTGGTCAGCCTTTCTAAAATACTTCTACAGTGGCTAGGACTTGGTGTTTACGTAGTCAAGCTGACTTGTATTAGGTACACCATGTGTAGAGTGTGTTCGTTCAAAAACATGCAAATATTCTGTATGCCTTACATTTTCTTCATGTGTTAGAGCTGAGCAGACCCTAGATCAACAGTGGATAACAACCCAAGCAGTAAATTTGCCTGTTAAATGACTTTCATAGCCAGAGTTAAATTCATTCTCTCTTCTCATCATCTTTTTGTATTCATACTGGATTAAAAAAAATACTAATACATGACTAAAATCTCTAGGAACCAAATGTAATATATGTGATATATGACGTATAGAGACTGCTCTGAAACTACCTGAATGTTCTCAGCCACCCCAAGCATTATTTTGCCATATTGTTACATCCAGAATACTTTGGACGCTTATGAGCATTTCTGTTTCCACAGTTGAGGCTAAAAGGCCCGACATCTCATACAATGGATTCAAGAATCCATTTTCCTTCTTTATCGTTTTTTTTTTCATTTTTAATTGCACAAGTCCCTGCTGTTTAAAGTTCCATCAAATTCTTGCTATAAACATTCGGTGTTCTGTATCAAATTAACATTTAAACACTGGGTTTGTTTGCTTTTTTTGCTTGTTTGTTTTGTATCTGCACCACAAAGAGAACCCACCTTTTCTTAGTTTTTAGTACCATGAATCACAGGCCTGTTATTTCCTTCTTCCCATCTACATTTCACAACTCTAAACAAATAGCAATGTCTACAGGAGAGCAGTCATTTTATTTCTGCCAGTCATGTTACTTGTCCATTTTCTATTTGACTTCCTAGAATCCTATCACTGAAAGGAACATGGAGAGACTGTCAGGACTGAGCATGCACTACAGGAAGGTGGTTTTCACTGGGCACTTCAAGGCTCCATAAGAGAACCTCTACTGGATACATGCCGCCTTCCATCGAGATAACTATGTACTGAAATTGATCACCCAAGAAGGATTTTTTCTTGTTTCACATCCTGAACTGTTACAGACTTTAGGAGTGTCCTTATCGCAATGTCAGGAGAAAGCATTATAACACTCTTTTCTTACCAATAAAATAAGAGGGTGATGCCTGCTCTCTTTCAGGGTTCATGTGACCTTCACAGAATCCCTTGGATGAGGGGCATAGTGGGTCTGGATCTGCAGAGTAGGCACTGAAAGTTCATGGAGTCTAAATGGCATCATTTGACTATCCTATACCAATGTCACCAAGCTATCCAGTGTCAAAGTCTTGATTTTAAGATTTCTCTTCTGATCTCCTATTTTTTTCTCCCCCATCTCTGAACTTCTAATTTTGCAGTAGTGTGTAAGGTTCTTCTGTGTACATTGTCACTATAAACAGATAGTATTTTGACTCGACACATGAGAAAACAGATGCAGAGTCCGTGGTTTGTCCATGGTAATTTGGCCAGGGAGGCAGAGCAGGTTTTAGACTCTTTCTTTTGATCCCAAATAAGTGTGTCTTCCACTGCATCACAGTCATTGCCAGGGTTTACAATCCTGCTTAGGAATCCACATCAAACACTTGAAATAAACAATATGAAGTCTGAAAACTCTGCACCACCACCTGCAGTGGGAGGCCACAGCCCCCGAGTGAAGTGATTTTTCTTTTGTTCCCATTTCCTCCATTCTTGCCGCTTCTCTTGTCATTTTCTGAGCCCTGTACAGTTCAATTTTTCCATTTCCCTATATCTTCCTCATCAGTCTGCTTCCCCTGAACTTCATTTGACTTGCCTGTTAATTATTTCCAAGTGCGAATACGACACTCCTTTCATCCTTAAACACAGTTGTCTTCACCGATGTTCAATTTTGCTGAGAACTATTTCTCTGTGTTAACTCAGGTGACAGATTGCTCATTATTTCACAGGGTTTACTTGCTTGTACAGATTGTTGAATACCTTCCACGTTATTCTGAAGCTTATGTGACTGTGCAGATAATTCTCACTGATGCGACTCCAGCTTCACGCCCAGTGCCATGGCTGGGAGCTCTCCCTTCACAGCATGCCCGTTGTCCTGCTTCTGCTACCCTGGGAGGCACATTGGGGGCAGCAGACATATCTTAGGCTATTGTTCTCTCCCTGGTGTTTTCGCCTGGCTGAGGCTTTGTTCATTCCATAATGCAGCCTTGTACCCTTCCTGGTGAGAAGTGAGGGAGACAGGAGTAGCCTGAGCAATGCTGCAGCTCTACTGCCTGGGCTTAATTTTCGGTTCTGCCAATGCTTTCTTACCACTATGTAGTTCAGCTGTGTCTCATTTTCCTCATTTGTAAGAAGGGGATCATAATTATAGTCACCTCTTAGGATTATAGTGAAAACTAAATCAGTCAAAAAGCACATGAATTATCAATAAATATCATCCACCAATATGAAATTTTAGGATAATCAGCAAAATATGGCTTTCAGAATGTCGAGATGTTGTGTTTCCATTAGCTCATTGAGTCCTTGTAAGTGCCTGAAAGCCAATGTCTTTATCACCACCTATGGAGAAATTGAAATGGACAGGAAAATTGATTTCCTTGAGGTTTTATAGCTGGAAAATAGCAGAAACAAAAGGAAAGTCCAGGTCTGTCCTATTTCTGTATCCCAATTAATAATAGACATAGCTGATATTTATTCAATGCTTACAGACTACTAGGAAGTGTGTTCTTTTGTCCTTTATATTAAGCCCTTAAAATAATCAGTATTATAACACCCATTCTTCATTCAGGGACCAAGGCTTATTAAGTTCAAGAAACTGTTTTAAAAAATCAAGTCAAATCAATAGTGATTCAAAATATAAAACTTTTTTTAATAAAACTTTTTTGATAAAAGGAGTATCTCAAAACTAGATGGTTCAAGGGCTGGGGATTTAGCTCAGTCATGTAGCCGCCACCTGCCTTATAAGCACAAGATCCAAGTTTGATCCCTGGTACCAAAAAAACTAGATGGTTCAAATTGAATCAATTTGGTATTTTTTGGTAAACAACTTCTATTCAGTGGAACAAAACATTGATAAAAAAGAAAACTCTAATGGAGATTAAATGTGAAAATATTTTATGATTTATTTAATAGGTTACCTATAATTTAGTACACTTCCAAATGGAGTCTGGAAGAAATAACTATTCTAAATTACATGATAAGCTGTATGTCATCAACTATAGGGCACAGTTATTATAATTATAATCAGGAATATAAGGTCTCTCAGTCTCCCTGTATCTCTCTCTCTCTCTCTCTCTCTCTCTCTCTCTCTCTCTCTCTCTATCCTAGAAATTTAATATTATAAGTTTGCACTGGACTACATCCCTAGTCTCTTTTGCAAGTTTTGAGATGAAATTTTGCTAAGTCATGAGGTTGCCCAGATAGTCGTTAAACTCACAAAGTTCCTGCCTCAGTCTCTTGAGTGCTGAGTTTACAGGTAAACCACCATGACCAGTGTGTTTTCTCTTATTAGAGATACAGAGAGAAACATAACAGTACTTTTTACTTTCCATGCTTTCTAATAAGACCTAAAATGCTCTTTAGGAAATTTTTCATTATTTTAGAAATCTATTTTCCCAAATCAACAAAGTAATAAGGTCCGTGACTATACACCTCTTTAGTGCAGTGTTTTTAATCACCCTCCAGGAGAAAGTGCACATCCAGTCACGGTAATGTGGTTCTTTTTCTCTGTTTCAGGAAATTGCCCCAAAGAACAGAAGCAGGAAGTGATGTGGTGGTTCTGTTAGCCACCCGCTCCTCTCACAGAACTATGGCAAGGCTGGCCAAGAGCTTGGGTAGCAGTTTTATTTTAGCAACCTGTCACCATACAGCCAATGATGTACGGAGGAGGCTAGGAGAACGCCTCATCCTGTCAGCATGCAAACTGAGGGATATGAGTGTTGAAGATCAGCTTTCCGTGGCAGCTCCTTAGAAGGTAAGAAATTGGGTCAGTCAGAGATAACAGGACTTACAACCTTATTTTTCATAAGCCCAAATGTACATGTCAACCACCCAAGCCTCGTATTAGTATAGAGAATTGACCAATGAACACTGTGGAAGCAACTTTCCTTAGTGGAAAACATAATGAAAATTGTTGGAAAAATTCTTCTATACATCTTTTAAAATGAAGATGCTACCATCAGTGTCCTTATGGCCAAAGCAAAACTAGGGAAGCAATTTTCCAATTGTCCTCAATAACTGTTTAGTGATTCATTAGTGAAGAAACAGCTTTTCTGAATAAAACCAGTGGGGTATGCTGGGGATCTCTTCCAGAACCATAGAATTGCAATTCTAAAGGTACGGGAATTTCAGAGCTTGGAATGCTTGTGTCGTTATCAATGAAGAATGCTATATTTGAGCAGACATGTTTGTTGTGGTGCTAGGAATTTTGTTTTTCCATACTTGAAACAACATAGCCATTTCTGAAAGAAATTGTATAATAAGGAAGAAAAGGGTTAAAGGTGTAGTGAAAGTGGGAAGGATAGGGGAAAAGTAATAAGGGAAAAGCAAAAAATGTGAGAAAATGAAAAAATGGAAATAAAGTGTTTGTAAATGGGGAGGGGAGGAAGGGATGAAGGGAGGGCAGGGACAAGGGGTAAAAATGAGAACCAAGACCTGTCATGTAAAGGTAAAAGATTCCAATAATGAATGTCACTGTACTGTATACCTAAAATGTACCAATAAACTCAATTTTTTAAAAAGGAGGAAAAGGAATACATATGTATTTTGTCTTAATCTAGTTGGAGAACACTTGTTTTAATATTTCCAGAGCTAGCAAAGCAGAAGAAAATGAAAGATACTGGTCCTTAGATTGTTGGCAATCAGATACCATGTTCCCTGTATAGTGGGGGGTTT
This sequence comes from Fukomys damarensis, assembly GCF_012274545.1. Classification (NCBI taxonomy): domain Eukaryota; kingdom Metazoa; phylum Chordata; class Mammalia; order Rodentia; family Bathyergidae; genus Fukomys; species Fukomys damarensis. The sequence continues at coordinate 884,117 of NW_022900927.1, read as the reverse complement.
TTTTAGTAGAATTGTCAACTGTATTTCATGAGTGTGAATAAATTAATCAGCAAACATTGAAGCTAGAGGAAAAAAATCTATATTGAAGACTAACAGAGGAAGTGCTTCAGGTTGAAATAAGTTCAGAAAGAGCTATTTAATATAATATTTTTCCCTGGGAAGCAAGCAGGAAACTTGACATAAGCTCCTTTTATATGAAATGATATTGGCTTAGCATTTTTTCAAAGAATAATTGCTTATTGACTATGAACCAAGGCTGTGCCAAAGTATTATAGTAGATAAAAAGATAAATTTTCCTTAAAGCTTATCAAAGTGTTTGTAACTTAGCAAAATAATGTTTTCTCTACATAATAAAAGTCATACTCAAAGAACACATTTATAATATTATTAAAATTCATTTACTTGTGATTAGTTCATGAAGATATTTAAAAGACACAAACTTTATTTTTTAACACTATATCACAATATTATAGCTGCACAAACCTTAAAAATACCATTGTAACCAGGAACTAAAATCCAAAGAACCCATGCTTCACAAGACGGTCCTATGCTGTGTGGTGATTAGTTTTAAATGATAAAATATATATGTGAGATCTCCTCTTTTTCTCATTGAATTTATTGGTAATTTTTAAGTATACAGTGCAGTTACATTAATCATGGGAAAAGAAAAAATATGTGAGTTCTCTTGACACATGCCTTTATTTCATCTATAAAATGAAATTTGGATCATTTCAACTTTTGTTTTAAAATTATTTGTTCAAATATTGACAAATACATACACCTTGAATTGAATGTTCCAGTTTTTTTCTGGAATGAAGGAAAGAAACAATTTTATGAGTTTCTCAATTAAAATAGAATGATGCCTTGGAAATTTGAAAGAAAGAAAATACCTGTGCTCTTATCTCTGGGCCAGACAGTAATTAAGACTAGAAATATACTATTTTTCAACAGAAAGCTAACAATGACAGATTAATACATGCTATCATCATCAGTTTCCAATCTAGAGGACTTTTTTATTTAACCAAGAAAAAGTATTAGACTTACTTGAAAAAAGACTTTTTTTTTTTTTTTTTCGGTAACGGGGATCAAACTCAGGTCCTGCACCTGCAAGGCAGGCGGCAGAATTGCTGAGCTAAATTCCCAGCCCCAAAAAAGACATTTCTCATCACTAATTTTCAGATGAGAAAAGAGAAAAATATCGCATTGGTGACCAAAAAACGTTAATCAACATTTTTAGCATTGTGGAAATATTTACTCCTTTACTCCCTCACTAAAGTACTGTTTAAAAGAATCTCCTAGTGTGAATAAACTATAGTAGTACATAAGATCCTAATGATATAATGGACAATGTGAAATAGGAAGAAAGGGGCTAAAGATGTAGGGAAAGTTAGAAGAGTAGGGGAAAGGTAAGAAGGGAATAGAAAAAATATGAGAAAATGAAAAAATGGAAATGAAGTGTTTGTAAAGGGGGAGCGGAGGAGGGGTGAAGGGAGGGCAGGGTCAAGGGGATAAAATGAGAACCAAGACCTGTCATGTAGAGGTACAAGATCCCAATGGTGAATGTAACTGTACTGTACCAATAAACTCAATGAGGAAAATAAAATAAAAATAAATAAAAAAATCTCCTTTAGGACCCACACTGTGAAAGATATGGCAAGCCAGATACTTGAAGCCTTTCAGCTTTACTTATCCTGGACTGTACATGATATACAGATGTCTTTTTTTTCTTTTCTTTTCCAATCTGAAACACAAAAAAGTACTAGATATCCCTTTGTTATCAGTGTGCATCAGAATATGAAGGAAGAAGTTTAGACATAAAGTATTCCTTGAAAGAAAAATTAACAAGTTTGCTAGTTATAACAAGCCAAGGAATTCAGAACTATAAACCAGGTAGAGCATAGGAGATAATCAAAATGTTAGCAATAGACCAATAAAAGGAAGAAAGTTATTTAAAGAAATGTCATAGCTTCAAATGGCAGGAAGTCTTTGGCAATTCTGGGAGCTTTGTCCTCTAACCAGTGGGCTTCTACCCTCTCTAGGAGAATTGTGGGGTGCCTTTCAAGTCCTGGGAAATTGAATTAAGCATTACATTTCTTCCCTCCAGTAAGATATTCTCTCATTTGCTATAAATCAGCTGTTTTCATCCAATATTCTAAAGAAGGGAAACTGTGTCAAAATAAAGGTCCACAGTGCTGGATAGTGAATTAGACCCACTCACCATTATTAACATGGGGGAAAACCTGGCCTTTCCTGTTTATTTCCTCAGGCTTGAAAGAGTCTTCTTCTTTACTTTGATGATGTCAACGTGCAAACTTCAAAGGTGTAAGATGATTGATATATAGTGCTCAGAGTAGATTGTTCTAAGTAACACATGTAGATAGTAATTCATCTTAAACATTCCTTTGAAAATTAAAACTCTTTTTTACAGAAAACACTTAGAAATAGGGTTTCACCCAGAACCACTGTATTAATGGTTCCCTCTTTGATATGCACCTTGTGTAGAAGTTATTATTTCTAAATATTTTGAATCTTTACAATGTTATCCTAATTGTGCTTGAAGATGTTTTGCATTTTTCATGTTTACTGCCTATGACCCCTCTCTTTTTAAAATCTTGTTTTTCAATTTCATAAAAAGAAACAATGGAGTTGGGGGTTTAGCTCAGTGGTTCCACCACCTGCTTTGCAAGGGTAAGGTCCCAAGTTCAATCCCTGGTACCAAATAAATAAATAAATAAATAAATAATTACGACTCATGGGAGAGATACCTCACATTAAAATTCTTGAAGTAAATATGGAGCTTTTCATGTTTCCAAAAAAAGAAAGAACCCAGATTGAAAGTTATTTAAAACAATTTCCATCTCGGTTATGACTATTACAGGACAGGAAAAATCAATAAGGATTAAAGATCTTCATTTTTTTTTTTTAATTTTTGCCGGGAACTAGATCAAAGTTACCTGAAAGGGAAAAGGAAAAAGGGAATAAAATTCACTCACATTGCCACAAAAAGTACCCACTTGATCTGGTAGGTAGTACACTAATATGACATTTTTTTCTTTAGAGAAAACTAAAACTTATAAACCAGAGAATTAGCCAAGGAGTACCATACACAGGTTTCAATAATGACTTTGGAAATATTAAAAGAAATTTCACTTCTTCAAGAGTAAAACGGCATTGCCTAAGTGAGGAGAGCTCCACAAGGAGACATGGCTGAAAGGTGGTTCACTGTCTTGCTACCAGTTTGCACTAATTTATTGTAAAATACCTGACTCCAAACCCAAGTTCACAATTTCACCTTCTTATTAGGTTTTATACACTCTATGCATTTAAACAACTACAGTGGGCGTACTATTAAATGATGTATTTTTAAAACAACAAAGAAAATAAAATCTCAGTTAATGTTCCTTCCTATTGCTGAGTAAATAAATGTTTTGTTGTATGATTTTTTTTCCGGTAGTATTTATTTAAAAGATCAGAAAGACAACCCAAGTGGGGCATTGATTTCCTTACAATTAATAGTTACCTCATGCAATGATAGAAGGCAGGTCACACCTCACTTTCTTGTACCTCCCTTTGTTTTCAGAGGCTCCCTGGGTGGGGATGGAAATTAGAGAGAAAGCCCAGGGGTGACAACTCAGCCACCACTAGCACTTTTGTGAATGGTGCACTGTTCATCGGCCCAAACTATTCTTAAGAGATAATTAACCCACTGGACTTGGGGGAACACAAGTTTTGTCTTCACCTCCATGTCAGGAGAGGGGCAATCGGTGGTTTGCTCTTGTTTCTAAAGGATCTATTTCTAGGATATGTTCAGTGACCGCCCTGCACAGTTGTGGCACCAGCCCAGTCTTTACTGCCCCCAGCTGTAGAACTACTCTTTAATATTTCCTTTTGTTTTCATATTCAGAGCCAAACTCCTCTCATCTTAGGTTTTATATTCCTCACCTATTTGTAAGCACTTGCCTTCCTCCTAATTGCTACTGCATATACATGTTAAATCCTCAGCAAAATCAAACCCATTTGGCATTTTCCATCCCTCTCTCCCTCCCTCTACTTCTTGCTTTCTGCTCTCTCTTCCTCCCTCTCTACCTATCATCTATCTATCTATATCTATCATCTATCCATCTATCATTCATCCACCCATCCATTTCTTCCTTCCTCTTCTTCATCTTTTTTCTTTAATTCTTTTCTCCCTTCTCTCTCTTTTGTTTTAATGCTTTGGTCTTAAACCAGTCTTATAAGTAAAGAACAGCTAATCTGAATTCTTTCAGAAGTTATGAAAAATACTTTCTGCAGAACTGAATTAATCATTAAATTCTGTAATTTGTGGGATTTGAAGTTAGTTTGCTTACAATGAGGATTTTATTTTCTTTGGTTTTTTTTTTTTTTTTCCCAGACAGGGTCTCACTACGTAGTCTAGGCTGGCTTTGAACTCACTAGCTAGCTTCAAACTTTCCGTGATCCTCCTGCCTCAGCTTCCCAAGTGCTGGCTGAAGATTTGTATAAGTAACTGAAATAGGGACTGTTCAGTTTTAACTCAGTAAGTGTACATGTGCATGTACTTCTCCAGTACTTACATTAACCCTGCGAGGGAGGGCTTATTATCCCGCTTTCATAAGGAAGGAAACAAGTTCCATTGCTTCAAACAGATTAAATAATACTACCTGTCACACACACAAAAAATGGACCACATGCATATTTGTTAAACTAAACAAATCTAAAACATAGTTTGGAGGAGGGAAAATGAAAATTCAAAGCTAGCTTGGTAACATTCCAAAGACCCTATCCCTTCTGCTAACACCACACAGCTTTTAAGATCTACATCAGAAAGAAGCAAAGAAACTAATCAAAATCTGTGCCAAAGAAAAGGCAACCAAAGTTTGATTTATTTAATATTGCTTTAAAAAGAAAATCGTACTGCCTTGAAAGGTATTTTTTAGCTTATCTCATTTTCTTAAACAACAAAAACAGAAAGCCGATGCTGACTGAGAAATGTTTTAATGACATAATATCCAAACCCCAAACTGTGTACAAGAAAGCGTCAATGGAAATAAAGGAAATGGGTCAAACATTTGGTAGGAATTATCCTTACATGAGGACACTTTGTCACTTTTATTTTTCCACTTTCTACTTTTTATATTTTCTAATTTTGCTATAGTATGAGATACTTTTTCTTTTTTTTTTATTGAGTTTATTGGTACATTTAGGGATACAGTACAGTTACATTCATTGTTGGGATCATGTACCTTTACATGGCAAGTCTTGATTCTCATTTTTTTCCCCTTACCTCTGCCCTCCCTTCACCCCCTCCTCCCCTCCCCATCTACAAACACTTTATTTTCAGCTTTTCATTCTCTCACATTTTTTTCTTTTCCCTTTTTGTTCTTCCCCTACGTATCACACCTTCCCTACACCTTTAGCTCCTTTCCTCCCTTTTCTAAATGTCAGTAATCTTATTAGAATCTTATGCATTGTTGCAGAATATTCACACCAGGGAAACTATTTGGTATTTACACATGTGGGACTTATTTATTTCACTTAGGAGTATATCTTCAATATGTATCCATTTTCCTATGAATGAATCTATTCTCTCGCTCTTTATGGCTGAGTAATATTCCATTTTATAGAAAAACCACAACTTCTTTATCCAGTTTCCAACGGATGGGCAAGTAGGTTGTTTCCAAGATTTAGCTATTACAAATTGTGCCGCTATAAACATGGGTGCACATACTTCTCTGTGATATGATTCTTTTAGTTCTCTTGGAAAGATACCCAACAGAGGGATGGCTGGGTCAGATGGAACCTCCAGTCCAAGCTCTTTGAGGTATCTCCATATTGATTTCCATAGTGGTTGCACTAGTCTGCACTCCCACCAACAATGGAGGAGGGTTCCTTTCTCCCCACAACCCCGCCAACATTTGTTATTGTGTGATTTCTTGATAGCAGCCATTCTTTGTGGGGTGAGGTGGAATCTCAGTGTTGTTTTCATCTGCATCTCTCAAATGACCAGTGATGTGGAACATTTTTTCATATATTTTCTTGCTGCTTTCACTTCTTTGTGTGAGAAATGTCTGTTCATTTCGGATGCCCATTTTTGGATCGGGTCTTTATATTTGGGGGGTGAGATACTTTTTCAATGAATTAAATTTTAGTAAAAGTGATTGGTATGTTAAATAAATAGAAGAGAGAAATGTTTTTGCTGTTATCAGTTTACATTTTTACTGGTGAGTTTAAAAACAGAAAGGACAAGTGACAGTTTAATACCCAGTGACTGTGTATTGTTTGTAAAACATATTTTAATCTAGAGAGTTTGGGATCCAACCCCCTGTCATGGCACACATACTACCTGCTTGGGGAAGAAAAAAATCTGAATTAAGTTAAGCTTGGGAGTTTAACTACTATGTGAATGAAGAATTAAGATTTTGAAACCCACCTGGCCAATAACTCATCAAGGCTTCTGACACACTGTTTTAATAAAGCTCTGTAGATAATGCCGCCTGGGAGACAGGAACTGAAAGATCCAGCTCAGTGCATTTCAGCCCAGAGCTTTGCTGTGTGAGAACTGTGCTCTGTCTGGAGAAGTTGAAGGCAGGGAATACCTACTCAGCTCATCCCTTTTTGGATGCTGAAATCTCCCCTCAGTCCTTTGATTAAAGATAAGCCTTGCCTTACAAATTTAATCCCAACTGAGAGAGAAAGATCCATCACAGGAAGTTGTTTTATGAGTTTGGTACTTCTGGTTTAAATCATTTTAATGAAAATGTATTTAATCTGAAAACTGCAGGATGTAACTCTAACACACTGTATTGCATAACCAAGCCGCAGTTTCTCAGGGGTTCTCTCTGTGCTTTGCAGAAGTGCACAGGTGGAGTGCATGTCAGACTGCACAAGTAAAAGATAAAGTAGGGCTGGTCATGGTGGCACATGCCTGTAATCCCAGCACTCGGGAAACTGAGGCAGGAGGATTGCTGTGAATTCGAGACCAGCCTGGGCTTCATAGTGAGTTCCAGGTCAGTCTCGGCTACATAGTAAGACCCTGTCTCAAAAAACAAAAACAAAGAAGAAAGAAAAACAACAAAAAAAGATAGGGTAGGAAGTACTATTTTATTAATTTATTCACACTAAATGTTTCTTCCGATGCTGAGCATAAAAAGACAGGTGGAGTGTTAGGGTAGTGACTGTGGTACCCACTGGAGAAGTGGCACTATGATCTCATGAGCTTAAAAAAGCCACTGATTCAGTTCTTGAGTTCTTGAACCCAAGCTGAGGTAGTATGGCATGTGTGTGTGTCTACTTATATACATGTATGTCTATGCACACTTTTAAAAAGAACTCTAGCTCCCTGGTACCAACTGCAAACTTAGACAAATCATTACACACCACTATATGAACATATTATATATATATATATATATATAATATTATATGCAAGCGTATAGATAAATTACATTCCTAAATGGGACTAAAATTCTCAAGTTATTAAAATCAGGAACATATTAGAGATTTGGGAGGAAAATGGAAGAAAGATGACCTTCTTTTGGAGGGTGACACTCAGTAAAAGTTGTGTGGGAGAGTACAGGATGAAGATATGTGGTGACCTGACTTTATGCTTAATTTTAATATATGTAATACATATTAATTTATTCAAAGAATCATGTAGCCAATGAGCACAAACAACAATGTGTATTATTTCCTTTCCCAGTCACAGCAAGTACCATGGTGAAGTGTCAATGCTATATTTGTAAATATGCAAAACGAAATAGTACGATACCAAATACTCTTTACACACTTCACTTTTTTAACTCATTAAATTTTCAAAACATTCCAAATATGCAGAAAAGGTCATACTACTTAGTATCGCCAGGCTAGCTGGGGAATTCACAGTGCTGGGATGGAGACCTCTCGCTGACTGTGATCAGAGCAGTTCTCTCAGGGAGCCTTCTACTGAAATAACAAAAAATCAACAGCCAGGCCTCCCAGCCACTCCCTGCTTCATGAAAGAATAACAAAAATGTTAGTGTTTACTCCAGTTTCTTGGAAACTTCATAGATACCTTGAGATTGTTTAGGTATCCCTTTTGATCTCATTAGTACCTTGCCCTCTTAGCATAATTTACATATTTTGTGTTTTAAAAGCCTCATGCATAGTTTACAACTGAACATTTATGTATGCATCAATGTAAATAATACTACATAATGTGGTTATTTTTACAAGTATTTAGGTTTATATCAATTGTATACTACTATACTGGACTTAGTATTCTCCAACTTGGTTTGTAAAAATGAACTTCTTTTTTTTAAATTAATTTTATTGGTACATTTAAGGTATACAGTGTAGTGAAATTCATCATTGGAAATTTACACCTTTACATAATCCACCTTGATTCTTGTTTTTCCCCATTCCCCTGCCCTCCCTTCAACCCCTCCACCTTCCGTATTTACAATGACTTTGTTTCCATTTTTTTTCTTTTTCTCATGTTAATTCCACTCCCATCTTTCTTTTTCCCTACCCTTCCCATTTCCCTTTCTGCTTTACACCTTTTCTTCCTATTTCAAATTATCTATTATACCTTTTAGTCCTTATTTACACTTTCAGTTTCTCACGCTAGAGAAACTATTCGGTATTTACACGTTTCCTATTTATTTCACTTCAGAGTATGGCCTCAGTGTGCATCCATTTAGCTATAAATGTCTCTCGTTTCTCATTCTTTATGGCGAAGTAGTATCTGTTTTATTAAAAAATCACATTTTTTTTATCCAGTCTCCAGTTGATGGGCAATTAGGCTGCTTCCAAGTTTTAGCTATCACAAATAGTGCTGCTATGAACATGGGTGCACATATATCACTGTGGTATGATTCTTTTAATTCTTTAGGAAAGATACTCAGCAGGGGGATAGCTAGGTCAAATGGGACCTCTAATCCTAATTCTTTGAGGTGTCTCTATACTGATTTCCATAATGCTTGCATCAGTCTGCACTCCCAACAGGAGTGGAAAAGGGTTACTATTTCCCCACAGCTCCACCAGCATTTGTTATTGGTTGATTTCTTGATAGCAGCCAATCTTTCTGGGGTAAGGTAGAATCTCAGCATTGTTTTCATCTGCATCTCTCGAATGACTAGTGATGTTGAGCATTTTTTCATATGTTTATTTGCTCTTTCTACTTTGTCTGAGAAATGTCTGTTCATTTCAGATGCCCATTTTTGAATTGGATCTTTATATTTGGGGGGGTCTGGTTTTTTTTTTGTGTGTGTGTGTGTGTGTGTGTGTGTGTTTTAGTTCTTTATATATTCTAGATAGCAGACCCTTGTCTGAGGAACAGCTGGTAAAGATTTTTTCCCACATTGTAGGTTGTCTCTTAGCTATGCTGGGGGTTTCTCTTGCAGTGCAGAAGCTTTTTAGTAAAATTAGATCCTAGTTGTTGGTTCTTTGTGCTAGGTTCTGTGCTACTGAGGATATGTCATAAAGTCTTTCTCTATGCCAATGTCTTCAAGAGTTCTACCTAACTTATCTTCCAGCAAGTTTAATGTTTCTGTTTTAATGTATATATCTTTCATCCACTTCAATTTTAGTTTAGTGCATCATGAAAGATATAGGTCTACTTTTAATCTTTGGCAAGTTAAAATCCAGTTTTTCCAACACAGTTTATTAAAGAGGCTATCTTTCCTCCAGTGAGGATGGTTGGCTCCTTTGTTAAAGACAGCTGAGTATGTCTGGACTTTTTTCCTGCATCTTCTAATCAGTTTCACTGATACTTGGATCTGTTTCTTTGCCAGTGCCATGCTGTTTTTATCACAGTGGTTTGTAATATAGTTCCAAGTTGGGGATTGTGATACCCACTTCCATGTCTCTGTTGCCTAGAATTGCTTTTGCTATTCTAGGTCTCTTCTGGCTACAAATGAATTTTTGGATTGTTTTCTCTAGTTCTGTGAAATATACTGTTGGGATTTCAATAGGGATTGCATTCAATCTGTATAGCAGTTTTGGAAGTATGACCATTTTCACTATATTGGTTCTTCCTACCCAGGAATAAGTGCAATTAAAGTGGAAATCCATAGCATAAGAAACCACAAGAACTTCATAAACACATGGAAATTGAATAACACTCTCCTGAACAACCAATGGGTCACAGAGGAAATTAAAGAAGAAATTAGACAGTTTTTACAAATAAATGATAATGCCACTACAACATACAGGAATTTATGGGACACAGTGAAAGCAGTTCTACATGGGAAATTCATAGCAGTGTATGCCAACACTAGAAAAAACAAAGCGAATTTAAATAAACAATCTAATGGTGAACCATAAGCTCCTAGAAATAGAAGAGCAAGACAAATCCAAAGCTCATATAAGGGAGGAAATTATAAAGATCAGAGCAGAAATCATACGATGGAGACTGAGAGAACAATACAAAAAAATCAATGAATCAAAGAATTGGTTTTTCAAAAGAATAAATAAAATCCATAAACTCTTAGCCAACCTTATCAAAAGCGGGAAAGAAAAGGCTCAAATCCATGCTATTAGGAGTGAAAAAGGTGACATCACAACAGATCCAGTAAAAATCCAGAGGATCATCAATACCTACTTTGAGAAACTGTACTCTAATAAAATGGAGAACACAGAAGAAATGGACAGGTTTCTAGATACATATGAATTACTAAAGTTGAATGAAGAAGATATAAAAATTCTAAACACCCCAATTACAGTCAGTGAAATTAAAAGTGTAATTAAAAATTTACCAACTAAGAAAAGCCCAGCTCCTGATGGCTTCAATGCTGAATTCTACAAGACATTTAGAGAAGAACTATTGCCACTACTCTTTAAACTTTTTAATGAAGTTGAAAGGGAAGCAATATTTCCAAATTCATTCCTGAAAGGTTACTTTGATTCCAAAAGCAGGGAAAGACCCAACTGAAAAAGAGAACTACAAACCAATCTCCCTAATGAACATAGATGCAAAAATCTTCAATAAGACACTGGCAAACAGAATACAGAGGGTCATCAAGAAGATCATACACACTGAACAAGTCGGATTTATCCCGGGAATGCAAGGATGGTTCAAAATACATAAATCAATAAATGTAATGCATTATATTAACAGTCAAGGACAAAAACCATATGATCATCTCAGTAGATGCAGAAAAACCATTTGACAAAATCTGACACCCACTAATGATTTAAAAAAAAAAAACAGCAGAAAGTTGGAATAGATGGTCTTTATCTCAACTCGATAAAAGTTATCTATGAAAAACCCACAGCCAACATCATATTAAATGGCCAAAAATTGAAAACCTTCCCCCGTGCTAAAATCAGGAACAAGACAAGGATGTCCACTATCACTGCTCCTGTTCAATATAGCTTTGGAAACATTAGCCACAGCAATTAGACAAGAGAAGGAAATAAAAGCATGAAAGACAGGAAAGGAAGAAATTAAACTGTCATTATTGGCTGATGATATGATACGCTACATAGAAGACCCAAAAAACTGTACCAAAAAACTTGTAGACTTGACAGGTTCAGTAGAGTAGCTGGATACAAAATCAATAGACTTCTTGTACACAAATAACAGGCTGACTGAGAGACAAATTAGGGAAATAATCCCTTTCACTATAGCATCCAAAAAAATGAAATATGTAGGAATTAATCAAATAAAGAAAGTAAAAGACCTCTACATTGAGAACTACAACACTGCAAAGGGAGATTGAAGAGAATATAAGAAAATAGAGGGTTTTTTTTTTTAAATCTCCATGTCATTATTGGTTGATTGACCAGTCTTTTGGGACACTTTTTGTGTCTTAGTCAACTAAGATATTTTTTGACATCAGAAATTTATGAAAATATTCCATATTTTGTACCAAAAGCTGATTTTTACACTTAGATGTATGATCCATCTGGAATATGTTTTTGTATATGGTATGAGAATGAGATGCAATTTTATTTTATCTTTTCCATAGAGCTAAACAATTGCAAAAGCAGCATTGAGTGAATAGCCCTGCCTTATTCTCATTGATTTGTGGTGCCATGTTGGTTTTCCTTCAAGTTTTCACATAAGCAAGTGTCTGCTTCTGGATTCTCTATTATGTTCCTTTGGTTTATTTGATTTTTCCTGTGCCTGTACCACACTGTAACCCTATAAATTCTTGATATATTTGTTCAGGCAAACTTTCTACTCCCCCAACTTACTCTTCTTTAAATTTAGTTGGCTTTTCTCAGTTTTTGCCCTTCCACATTAATTTTCAAGATTCACTTGTCAAGTTCCATAAAGTCTCTTTGGATTTTGGTTACAATGTTATATTAAATTTATAGATTATTTGGGAGGTGGGAGGTTGACATGTTTACAATTCTTGAATGCAGTAGCAAATTTCTGTATTCAGTTATTTTGCTGTTCTTTTAAAATATTTTATTTTCCCCATGGAATTCTTAACCATCCCATATTAAATTTATTCCTAGGTATTTTATAGGGTGTTTTTCTATTTCATTTTCTGACTAGTCTTATTATTTTGTTGAAATGACAATGATTTTTGTATGGTGATTTGACTCTGGTAAAGTTCTGAAACTTTATTTGCAGATGGAAAGTGCTTGGGTTTTCTTCATTTAAAATTAAATCACTTACAAATAAGTATAGCTTTATTGCTTCTTTTTTGAAATTTATACCACTGCATCCCTCTCTTACAGTATGGCCCTGGATGAGACCTACAACCCCCTGCAGTCTACCTGTGTTTATAGTGATGTCTTCACGTTGCTCTTGGGACTGCAATAAAATCTCAACTTTAAGCATCATAGTTTCATGGTTTCATAGTTATCTTTTATTAGTATTGTTTCTAGATTGCTGCAATGGTTAGTTTGTGTCAGTTTGAGTGAACCACACAGTGTCCTGATATCTTGGGTCAAATATAGTTCTGTATGTGTCTGGTAGCAAATAACATTCGAGTTAGTAGACTAGGTAAAGCAGATTTCTTCCCTAACAGGAATGGGACCTGTGAAATCAGTTGGACAAAAAAGTTGAGCCCACCTCACACCCTACAAGTAAGCAGTAACTCTAACTGCCTGCCTTGAAGCTGGAACATGAACCCTCTGCCAAGCTAACATCAGCTTTTCCTACATCTTGAGCTGGCTGAATCCTGACTGAGCCAACACTATCAGCTGTCTCGAGTCTCTAGCTCTCCAGCTGAGAATATTGGCACTTGTCAACCGCCATAATCTCATGAGCCAATTCCTTTAAATAAATGGTTTTCCTGCATCTTCTAACACATTTTACCTGTGAAACAGTTCAGTCACTCTAGTCACTGTAACTATCTCACACAAGCCATCATGTCATATGAGGTACTGTCATTGCTTTTTAACTGGTCTTTCCCTTCTGAGTGGTTTTGCTGTCAATTACAAATGTCTTCTTCAGTAATAGCTATTCTACACACATAGCCAGAAAGTTTATTTAAAGCACAAATCAGGGCTGGGGATTTAGCTCAGCGGTTCCGCTGCCTGGCTTGCCAATGCAAGGACTAGAGTTCAATCCCCAGTACCAAAAATAAATAAATAAATAAAATAAAACACCAATCAGATGATGACTCCTCTTCAGAACACCCTCCAAAGTTCTACCATCACACTTAGAAACAAAATCCAAAATCCGTACTTTAGGGTATAAAAATCAGACAGAACCTGGGTTCTAGTAACCTCTCTCATTTCCTCTGCTCTCTTTGGCTCTTCCCCATCCACAGCTGAGCTCCTCTGGGTCCTGAACACACATGCTTGGTTCTTGGTCCAAACAAATCCCTGCCTGGGAGAGAGCCTTTGCTCTTGGCATTCTCTGCCTGATATGATTTCATTAAAAAAGTCTTTATCTTATTTTTCCCTTCACTCAACTGTCTGCTCAAAGTAGCATTCTTTATCACATCCAGTCTCAGAACTCCGCTTGTACCAGTCAGGACACTCTTCAGTTTATCTATTTGAATATTGTCTCATGTACCTACTGGATTGCAAACTCTGTGTGGTACAAAAATTTTTTATTTATTTCTAGGCTACATCACCAATGCCTGAGGCAGTGCCTAACACTGTTTGGCTAAATAAACAAATGCATTAATTTCATTAATTCTTTCTTGCATTTTTCTGCATCTACTGTGTGCTAATGAATTGATATATTTTCTGATATTGAAATGGCTTTTTATTCTTGGAATAATGTTACTTGAATGTGATATATTTGTACTTTTAATACATGACTTAATTCTGTTTGTTAAAATTTTACTTTGGATCATTGCACTTATGTCCATACAAAAATCACTCTGTAGAGTTCTTTTGTGTAACTTGTTTGTCTTGTTTTAGTGTTGACAGTATATTAGCCTCACAAATTAAGACAGACTGCTTTTCTTCTTTTTTTTTAACAGCAAATTTTTGTGTTTAGAAAATTTCTTAAAATACATATGTAAAGTTGTTTTGGTCACATATCTTTGGAAGAAAGATTTAGAACTAAGAATTTAATTTCTTTGACAGTCACCAGTTTATTCGTGATTTCTTATTTTTCTCCAGTTTATTTTGATAAATTTGTTTAGAAACTACCTTTATATTTAAATTTTCAATTCGTATAGTATCTTTCTATTACTTTTAATAACTATACATTGTCTATATTTGTGTACCTTTTATTAGTAATTATTTACAACTTTTTTTTTTTTTTTTTGGAGATAAGGCCTCATTATTTTGCCCAGGCTTGGCTTCAGCTCACTACCTTCCCACTTCAGATTCCTGAGTAGATGGGATTGTAGGTATGCACCACCATGCCCTGGCCTCATATGAAAAGTTTATCAAAACTCTGGTTTCTAGGCCTATTGAGCCTCCTTAGTATTTCTTTATTTTCTAACAATTAATTTCTGCTTTTATCATCATTTTTTCATTAAAGGAGATTTTTTAATTTATTTTTTCTTTCTAGTTTTCTAAGTTGTACACTCAACTTATTTGTTTTACATTTTTATTTTAAATATGGTAAAAGCTCTAATTTGCTGCATCTGCCAAGTTTTAAATATAGTATTATGTTTATTGCTGCTTACATTTAATTATTTTCCTAACACATTCTAAAATCCAAATATACATGGGTTCTTTAGAACTACTTTTTAATGTTAATTTCTTACTTAACTGGTTGTATTCAGAGAATGTGGTCTATATAGTGTTAATTTCTTAAAATCTATTAAACATCCTCAGTGGTCTAATACATGATACATTTTCTAAAAATAAATATTCCACATACAAGTAAAATGTATTTTTTACTTGAAGGAACATAGAGCTGTATATATGTATTTGCTAGAAGCATCTAGTTTTCTTTTTTGTCTATTGAATATAATTTGAAATTTTATTAAGTATATAACTCATGATACACATTCTTCACAGACTGTTGCTTTTATTATTGTATGGTGGATTTCTTCATTTCTGTTTTTCATTTCATTTTTCTTTCAATTCTATTTTATCTGATATCAATATTATCACAGCAGTTTCCTTTGTTCTGTGTTTTTATGGTATGTCTCTGTGTCTTTAATTTATAGCATGAAGACATTACACAATTTGTCTTGGACCAAGCACTAATGCACAGAGGTGAAGAATCGAGCCCAGTCACATTCTCGGCCTCTAAACAATGCCATCTCCCCACATGTGCTTCTGATCCTGGAGCCCAGCTGCTCCCAATGTTCATGTCCCCTTATGCTGGTGATTTCTGCCTGGCAGATACATTTGTCCTGTGTTTGATATTTTCTGTGCCTCTCTCTCTCTCTCTCTCTCTCTCTCTCTCTGTCTCTCTCTCTCTTTCTGTGTCCCTTACACCTTCTCTCTCTGCCATGCCCTACTTGACCTGCTCTGTACATTAGCAATTTCCTGGCAATTGCTCAATATTACATACAGAGCTGCCTCATACAATATAGGTTTCAATATTTACTTAACTGGCCCCAAAATATGGGTATTTGGGTTATTCTCAATAGGCTGGTATTATCGACAATGTTGAGAATCCCTGGACATTCAAATTCCCTATGTAAAAATAGTACAGTAATTGTATGCAACCTAGCCATCTCCTTTCATATACTTCAGGTTATCTCATGTATTTCTAATCCCTGACACAATGTAAACACTTCCCAAGTAATTTTTATACTGCATTTAGGAAATGATGAGAAGAAAAACCTGTACATTTTCAGTACAGATATAGTGTTTTAAACAAATATTTTCCACCCACAGTTGAATCTGTGGTTAAAGAAACTGCAGATTTGGAGGGCTGAGCATAGCACCTTCTAGGGAGGTATTTTGAGAAGGGTGAGGGCTGAATTCTAACACTATCAGGCATTCTTACGGTACCAGTTGGTATTTTGTCGCTTTCCCCATGAGAGATTGATATATATTTCAGTACCATATTATTATTCAAAATCATCACCCCTTAATATTGAATTATAGTTAAGAAAACTATAATAATTATATAGCTAATAAAAAAGATCATAGCAAAAGCGTGTCAAGATTTTTTCTCTCTGCTAAATAAAAACATAATGCTGCACAATGTAGAAATGAAATATCAGTTCACCCAAAAATATCTACATTACTGTAAAGTGCATGACACAAAAATTATTCTGTACAGTATTTGAAATTGGTGAGCTGATGTAAAAAGGCAGTACTTTGACATAGCATGTGAATTAGTGATGAAAAAGTATGTCAGCATATACATTTTTATATTACAGACTGAAATTGTTGGAAGTATTCACTACCTCGGTCCCTCAAAGAATTAAATATTTTTAAAATAACAGGCAACATTAAAAAATTAAATGTCTCCATACCACATTGCTTCTCTGGTGTGAGAAAGTGAACGTGGAGGTAAAGACTGAGATGTATGATGGACGTTGGGAACTGGAAAGAAAGTGTTCAAAAGAAAAGTGGAACAAGGGAGGAGGGAGGGTGAAAGGAAGGAAAGGACAAGAAAAAGGTGAAAATTGAAGAAAAAATGGAAACAAAGTTTTTGTACATAAGGAGGAGATGGGGCTTAAGGGGAGGAATGGAAATAAAACAAAATAAAATGTATTTTAAAAAATTAAATGTCTGTTTCTCAGTTTGTAGAGAGAGGGCCCACATCCACAACACATTTCAGATTCCATTTTATAGAAGTGTAGGGTTTTATTAAACTTCCTGTCTCTGCTGGCTGTCGGCTGGGGTAGCTGTGAAGTCCATGTGATTGTAGCAAATACTGGATGTAAATTTATACCTTTGGCACAAAATGAAAGATAAAATTATCAGAAATCTGAAAAGGTTTTTGCTTGTCTAACAACTTGATCTGAAGAATTCAGTACACAGCACTACCTTTGAAGGGAAGAGGGACAGGATTAATGTCAAAATCTAAACATTGGTTTGGACTTCTGGCATCTCTCCCTCGAGAGGCAGCAGAAGTGAGATCAAGGTTTACCAGCAACACACAGATATTCTCTGTAACGGGCCCTCATATCATTTGAGAGCTGAAGAGGGTTGAATGCTAAGTCCAGAGACAACCTGGGAAAATGAGATTTAAATTATGTCCATATTTTTTAAGAAAAAAGCAACCAATCAACAAACACACACAAGAGCAGTTTGCTACCCAATATTTCCTCTAAATGAAAGATTCCATGCTCTAAAATATTTGGCTTCTTTATTTCATTCTCAAACTTCCTAGGTATTTTTAATAAGATATTTTTGTTCCCTAATGATGAAGTTGTTTCCACAGCTATCCCAATTCTACACCCCCTTCTCTGAATTTTGGGAGGCCTGGAAACCAGAGTGGTTTATTTTTGCACACAGCAACTTGATCCAGACCACAGGAAGATCACAAAAGAATCGATAACACAAGTGGACTCAGGTTGTCCATGCACAAATACACATCCTAAACCTGCTTTTCTACTCTCAGGAATGAGATTTTTCTGTCTTTAGAGTCCTCAAGAAGTTCAGAACACAAAATGCCATTTGGAGACAATGCCACGGAACTATGCCAGGCATTCGTTAATGTATGTGAAATGATTGTTCTCCTTTGAAAATGCCTCACTTTCATAAGGATGATTGCTTTATTCTTTTCTGGCCTTTCTTAATCATTCTAAATCTAACCAATATCCCCAGAAATTATATTACAGTGTGATTGCTCTCTTATTTTCAGTATAGATGGGTACAATTATTTTAATATCTGCATTGTGAATTTCTTTATTCAGGAAACACCAAGTCAGCTGAAATGTTGATTATGGCTGGGCATGGTAGGGACACTTATAATCCCAGCATTCACAAGGCTGAAACAAGAGGATTGCTGCAAGTTCAAAGCCACCTTGGACTACATACTGAGATTCTGTCTCAAAAAAAAAAAAAACCAACAACAACAACAAAAAGCCAGTTAATTATGATATAAGAAGATGAGCATTTAAATGGAGGAAATCTAACAATGAGAAGATACACGGCAATTGCTTAAGGATTACATACCAAAGTACTTCCTATGCAAACGGCTTTTATATTTGTGGCAAAGCTCTTCTGCCTGCTGTGGAAATGGGCCACCTTGAGCCTTCCTGCTCAGTCCTTTGTTTCAACATTTCACTGTCCCTCATTTTTTTTTTCCTTTGAGTTTTGGAGCACGGCACAAAGATGGTAGATTTCTTCTCATCTCTATTTACACATGCAAACATTATTTTATCCAAGTAATTAGGGGTAGATATGTTTAAAATATACTAGCTTTCGATAGGGACCAATTTCCTACTGCACAAGTTGCAACAGACATGCGGTAGGCTACAAAGCATGACTTCCAAGTGGGAATCAGAGGAAGTAGTGCAGAGCGAGAAGGGGAGAGGAAGGAATGAAGAATGGCAGGTGGAATTTCTTTCTCATCCTATCACAGAACTCATTGATTGATTGCTGATAAACAAAACAGCCCTCTTTTCCAAATGCTAGCTTCTGCGGATACGAGGAGGACTATAGCTGTTTTTCACCATCAAGCCTCTCCAGTGATGGCCAGTTATTGTGAGGACTCCACAAATGTCTCCAAACATTTACTCATCTGTTTCAGAGGAGGCGCTGTGTGCACTGAAGCATTCCAGGTAGATCTTGGGTGGAAATTAAGCATAGTCATAGCCTAAAACCTATATTTTTAGAAATCAGCTAAATTCTGAGAAACTAACTAAATTTCATCATACCAAGGATTGCTGCATATCCAAGCAACCTAAAAGTTTAAGTATTGGATTTTCTGGTCACTAGACATGAAAGATACAGGGCCCGAGACATAGCTCAGTGTTGCCGTGCCTGTCTGGCAAGCGCAAGGTCCTGAGTTCGATTCCCAGTGCCAAAAACAAACCAAAAAATAAAACACAAAAGCTACAAAAGGAGATAAGACCTTCACTAACTCCATTTGAATTGATCTTCCTCTTTCTGTCATGTAAATGTATGACAAGTGAGATGGAAAGCATACTTGGATGTGAGTGGGAAATAAATTTGTAGGTTTTAGTTTGGAAATATGAGATTCTCAAATTTCTAGGATACAAACTCCATTTAGACATACGGCTCTGTAACTTAGTGCCTACAGTCATGTAGTATATGGGCTTTCTCATTCATTAGATTTTTGAGAAAAAGATCTTGAAAGGAGGTAGCCAGAAATATGAATAGGCTATAATTCATTGGTAGCATAGCAAAATTAGAGTAGCTGTCAGAAGAGCAATTTTTAATTGAAAAAATATTTAATTTACAGAGGAAAGGTGATTAGTGAAAAGAGGTAGCTAAAAATAGCTTTTGTTTAAAAGCTACAGATTAAACCCAGTTCCATATAAGCTTGGGAGTGAGCTATATAAAAGGGGAGGCTTTCTACAAATATTTGGTGATGGAATATTATCAGCAGATGTTCCTTGTTATGATACATATTAATATTGCTATATTGTTTCAATTTGTTTGTAGCCTTGCCAAACTGATAGAACTGCCAGGTATAACCACTGCATATGGGTGTGCACTGCACAAGGAAGAATATGTAAGAAAATAATATTCATACCATGAATGCCATTGATTTACATATTTATCTGGGTGATTTCCTTGTTCAAATAAAGTGTCATGTGGAAGGGGCACTTTTTCTCATTTACACAGCAATGTCATATGAGCTAGCAACAGGCCTCCTGTGCATTGTTAAAGAAGTGTTCATTCTTCTGCAGAGTTGGTTCAGTGCTAGTCAAGATGTTCCTCGGCGAGGTGAATCATTCCTTCAGTTTTTATCGTGCTCATTAAGTGGGGTTCTAAAGTACTCATTGGATCTTTGGACTTCTGGCATCCTGAAAGCTGGTTGGCATCCAAATGATTGGGAATAAGTCCAAAACAATTTGCTGTACTAATGCATGATGAGGATTGGGTGGTTCCAAATAGAAAAAGAATAATTGAATTTGGCAAAGGAAATGATACTTCTCTTCTGGCTTGTTTAGTGTCAGGTGTGTAGCAGCCCCTCAAGAAAATAATTCAGAAATGAATTCAAGTCCATAGAAGAATCATCTCTAGAATAGTCCACAGTCTCAGGATCAGTGTAGAGCTAAGTACTGATGATTTCATAGAGCATAAATAAAAGGACAATGGAGATGAAACTGGTAATACAGTGTTGTATTTTGCATACGTTCTGCCAGTTCCTCTTTACTTGTGATTTTCTTCTGCAATGTGCCCATTTTACTGCATCCAGTCATGTATTCTTATTCTAATTAGCCCAATACCCATTTCCTAGTCGGGTTCTCAGAAACACTTGACATTTTCATCAACAGAAGGAAAATCATTTCAAATACAAAGGATAAGCACCACCATGGTAAGAAGGTCATAAAGCACTAGGAACTGCTCTTTGGCAACAGATTTTTAAAACCAAGTCCAAAGAAAACATGGGACATGGTCTGGAATAGGGCTGCATATACCTCATCCTCAGGGCTGAGGTACACAGTGTGGGAAGGATGCAGGGGAATTCAAACACCACTGCCAGGGAGAGCTTTGCTTGCATTGGCTATAATAAATATGTTTTTATAATAAACAGATGGGCGGCCCTAAGACACGCAAGTCTGCTGTTGAAGGAAAGCCTGCTTGTACCAAACAAATGACAGAGCGGTTCAAGAGCAGTTCATCCTAGGGAAAATATTATCCCTGAACTACTTAGTGTGAGGGTCAGAGTCAGGTTGGGTTATCATTAATGTGAGTGCCAAGGGGAGGCTGCTGAAACTTGTACAGTGGACCCTCAAGTTACAACAACATGGGTGATGACCAGAAGTTTAGTTTTAACTTATGAACAAAGTCATACAACGCCAGTGCCAGCTGCTTGTGCTTCCAGATGGTCTCAGATACAGATTTAACCTTTAAAGAGTTCTGGAAGGAGCATGACAGCATCCTTTCCTGTGTGGGGTTAATTGAGAAATCCTGGGCCTGTGTCTCTCTAAGGACATGGAGATCTGCCTGTAGACAGGAGAGAGACTTTGAAGGCTGTGTAGAGGAGCCTGAGCCTTCACTGACCAACGTGAGTTACAGCCAGCCCTCAAGAACGAATTGATTCCATAAATCAAGGGTCCTCTGCCGACACTTTGGTGTTTTTCTTCACTGTTACATACTTTTATTTGGTATCAGCCAAAGCTTGCTTACGTTTTCCCCTCAGGAGCAATTTGTCCAGGGGTCTGACTATCTCTCAGCCTGGGAACCACCCTCTCTGCCTCTTCATGCCTCCAACCCCCGCCTTGTCCTCAGAGTCTGCAACCCAAATGAGCTGGAGGCTGATACCGCATCAGTCACAGAGCAGACACAGTGATTCACCAGCCACCATTTGTTCGAAGTTGAGACCGTTATCTCAATAATAGGAAGTGACTTTCAAAATATGGCCAGAAAAAGCAATGAAGGATCTTTAGGGCACAATAATTTCATCAAAACTTTTGAAAATTTTCAAATGCTCAAAAACTTTCACTCTTTAGAACACTACAGGAATATTATATATTTCTTCCTTTTCATAACATAAATATTTATAAGTTAGAGTTTTCCAAGCCTATACAAAAATAAACATGGAATTAGTTAACAGTTCCCAGAATTGGCAGTTGGTGCTCCAATTTCAAGTAGAACAAAAACTTCCAGTGAATAGTCTGCCACAGCTCTCACGAAGTACCTACAAATGAGAACAGGCATCTGAGAGAAGTTGTCCTGGGACATTGTTCTCAGTGATCTGTCTTTTCACACAATTAAATAATTTAGCATTAAATATAGGCCAAGTAGTTGGTTTAATAGTGATTTTTTAAAATCAGGAATCGAACTCAGGACCTTTTGCTTGTGAGGCAGTTATGGTGCCACTGAGCTAAATCAGCCCTGGATTTATAGTTGTTTTTAATGGTATATCTTTCTTGGCAAGTTCTTTCTTTAATCTTTTCTGTTTGAATGGTAGGAACAGGTATTCTTCTTTTCCCTATTTGCAAGACACTGGTGCTACAACACCAGAAGTCCAGAACTTCAAGATGAAAACAAGATCTGAGTTTTAACTCTGTCCCTTACTAATTGGGCAAACTATGAAACCTGAGCCTCCTTCCCTTCAACAATAAAGCAAGTATCTCTTTACATAGTTTTTGGTACAGATTAAAGAGACTAATTCATGAGATTAAGTCATCAAGTCTTATGTCTATCACTCTTAGTTGTCTTTTATAACCCTGATGAAAATCTCGTGGCATCTAAGAGGTACCTGGTGAGCACTTCGATGCACATCAAAGTTACCAACAGGCTTGATAAAAACACAGTCCCAAAGGCTCCACTCTCAGTGATTTGGCCACAGCAGACCAGGATTAGGCCACAATACCTCTGTTTAAAAATGTCTTGAGTAAAGCAACATTGGAGAACTTCTGCCCTAATAACAAGAATGCCCTTTTCATTCAGGATCTTCTGGAATATAATGAATGAACCTGCTACATGGATTTGGCTTACACATAGAAAGCAAATCCCAGGCAATCTAGGATGAACCATACAAGAATACATGGAAATACTTTCTACTTGTTGGTAGGAATTTAAATTCAGCAATGGTAAGGAAAGTTGTGATTAATTCATCAAAGCATGTGGTATATCATTGCTATTGACAGGAAATATGCTAAAATACAACTAATCAATAATTTTATAAAATGTATAGGTCCAAAGAAATGATGTTTAGATATAACAGTGTGAAAACAGGAAGAAAGAGGAATGTTTATTTTCCTTCTTCTTCACTGTAGATGGGTAGAATTATTCAGTGTCTTTAATCTCTCTTATGAATATTGTGAGGTCTATAGTTAGTTATTAAAATTGACTGAATATGTTCTTAAAAGAACTCTGAACTGAACCTTTCTAAAGTAAGGGGGAAAAAAACTATCAGTTACCACTTTATTATTGTTCATTCTCATTCACCTCTGAACTTCCTGGTTTGGTTTGAGGCCAAAGCAAAAATTGCCAAAGCACCACGGGGAGGGCTGCTCTCAGTATTCCTGGCTCACCAAAAATTTCTTGAGAAAGCCAGTTTCCATGAGATTTCAGTTCCAATTTTTTAGACCCAAGAAAACTCAGGATAGTTCAGATAAAGTTCAGATAAGCATTCAAATTTTCAGTTGCTTTTGCCAGAGGAACCACAAAATCGTCTGACACGTTCACATCACTGTTTTAGAACACAAAAAATGAAAGCCAGAATTCTCAGTGTGGACAGTTCTGGAGGGGTGCAAGGTACTGAGAAGCCACTAGAAAATCATAAACTTTTTTGTCATTCTTTAAAAAAAAAAAAAGAATTCAAAATAAAAAATAATGACCCTGTGGCTTATTTTAGGCATAAATAAACCTTGAATGAAGTAACTATGCAATGTTAAACACGGAGCAGTAGTGAGTCTGGGATATGCTACTGTGGTAACTGACACAAGACGTGACTTGGAGTGATAATATTTTGCACACTTGTGTATCTTTTTAACCCTCCCTTCTTTCTCCCTTAAAACTAAAGATGATAGTGGCAGCAACATTGTGGGTCATATGTTTCAGGACACATAATGGACTACCAGCCCAAGACCTAATGCACCATGACAACCAGTCTCTCCCATTGGCGTGGAGTAGAACAGAGAGAATGAAGTTAATTCAGCCTGCAAGTGATCTTCTTTGTTTGTTTTTTTAAATGACTTTCGGGACCAGAAATTATCCTCTCAAGCATGAAATAAATGCTCTAAGTGATTTGAACATGAACTTACTCATCGAGAGATAACGATTCTCTCATAAATTGTCACTTTAAAAAAAAGAAACAAGAAAAAGGCCACAATGCATATGCACCAGAGTCATTTTATCTGCAGCATGTTATAATTCGAAGGTTGGTGTAGTGAGCTCTTATTTTTGGCATCCCTCCAAACAGATTCAGCTATTGTAAGTGCCAGCAGGATGTGGCTATGACACAGCTCAACCTAGAATTTTTTTGTGTGGCAAAGCAAAACTCTATTTTGACTTTAATATAGTAATCAAGAAAACTAGGCTGTTAAAAAAACTGGCAATAGCTACCATTAAAAAGTTTAGTGTGTTTATCATTCCACCGAGATTTCCACAAGCCTTCCCGTCTCTCAGGAAATAGGTACATTAGCAAGTGCAATCTGTATTCCCTCTCCCGGCATAAGTCACCAGTTACCCTTAGCTAGTGGGAGAACATAGACCAGCAAGGGTTAGTGAGGCCCTTGGGGCTCCTCAGTTACAAATTTTATAACCAAAGGGATATTTTTAGCATCTCCACCGGTATTCATCTTGAAATACTTAAGGAAAATTTGATCAATGCCTAAAAGTTTAAAACACTTCTACATCTGCTTTCTTTTTATTCCATCATCTTGCCACCCAACTCAAAACTGAATTACCCATTTTTATTTGTGTATCTATCATACTTACTCAATAACCATTGCTTCCTCCATCAGAAGAATAGTACTGATTGCATTCTTTGAGATTGACTGACTTTTACTATTGGCGATTCTTTAAAATTCAGGGAGATGGATAACTTCAGTCCGGTATTATTCCAAGTAACTATTGAACAAAAATATAAATTATCAATAATGTATAGTATTAATTAAATTTTGTATTTAAATTCTAATACGTGTTTATATAAGTTCCTCCAAGAGAAAATGTACTATACTGATGTAAATGAGAATGAATCTTTATAGTTAATAAAAATTACTCAAGCAATTCTGCATCTTCATCTAATTAATGAAGCTTGGGAAATAATACCAGTGTATTTGGCTTCTCTCTCTTCCCTACCCACTCATTTAAGTAGAGTCATGGCCTGCAATAAACAATGAAGTAAGAACTATAGGAAGAAAAGTCTTAGAAAATATACACACATATGTGCACTACAAACACTTAAATTATCAGTTATTTTTTAATGTGATGCTCACTATTGGTCTTTTTCTAATAGTGAAAACCACCCCAGGCAATATACATGCATTGTATCTTTTATTCTACTTCAATCTAAACTTTACACAACAATCTTGAAGTTTTACTATTGTCCCTATTCACATAGGGGACAATCGAAACTAAGAAGAGTGGCGTTAACTTATCTGTGTTCACACTGCTAACAAAGAAGAGAACTGATTTTTAAATCTGCATCTGTTTGAATTAAAAGTCTGTTTACTGGTCACTATGAAATTTATTCTAAAGAGTATAATGTGCTCTATAACTTTATAAATATTGCAATCATAAAGATGAAAATGGTATAAGCTCATAAAGAAAGTTGGTGCAAATCATCTATCTGAACATCTAAACACCACTCTGTTCATTTCAAATTTGCACTGATTAGCTCCTTATTTATATAGCTTCAATTATCTTCTGTATGTAAATGTTTTCACATTTATATTCAGACTTAACCACTTACTCTGTTACCACATTAGATCAATCCCTTGCAAAATACCAAAAATCTGAAATGTAACATGTCAAAAACAGAAATAATTTTATGGCCCAAGAAAGTGACATCTTTCCTCTGTATGTCTCTATTTGAAGTTTTCTTCCAACTGAAAGAGGGATGGCTAACAAGGAAGTGATTAGAGTCCTGAAATAATCAAAGAAGCTGATAGTCTGAGCTACAAAGCTAAAAATGAATTGGATGGAGGACAAAAAAAAGAAATATAATAATAATAATAACTAAAGGGCCAGGGATGCAGCTCAGTAACGCTGTACCTGCCTGGCAAGCACAAGGTCCTGAGTTCAATTTCCAGTGCCAGAGGAAAAATAAAAGATAATTAAGTGGAAGATTCCTTGGGGTACATATCTCTAAGATGTGTACAGCTGATGGTCTTCGCATAATTCTACCAGGGTGGTGATATAGAATGGACAGCATCAGATAAGATTATAGCAGCCTTTGAGATCACTGGGGCCACAGCAAGCCCAGTTCTAGAGGTGGGTCACTCGATTCAAGAGTGGAATTAGCTGGACGGCTTTTATTACTTTACCTCAGATAACCTGAATAGCAAGAGAAACAATCAGTACTAAAAAAATCTTCCACAGGAGGTGGGACAGGTGAAGGGGACTGTGAGTTGAAGAGGAAAGCAAAGAGCCCCAGGACAGAAAAAGAGTGAGTGAATGCCCAGAAGAGGAGTCTTTAGGGGAAGAAGATCCAGAAATTTCTTCTGTTTTAGTGAGCCGGAAGCTCTCAGGAAGCCAAGGCTAACAGAAGGCAAAAGTGAGTACTTTGGAGCATAGAGGATACCTGGGAGGGCTGTGCAGAGGAGGGAAGAACACAGGCTGCAGTGGCTGACAGAGGGTCCCTCCAACTCTGTGTTTTGAACGCAATGCTGAACAGGAGTGGTCATGGTGGACATCCTTGTCTTGATCCTGATTTTAGAGGGAAAGCTTTCAGTTTCTCATCATTTAATACAATGTGGACAAGAGGTTTGTCATAAATGGCTTTTATTAGATTGGTATATGGTTGTTCTATACGTATTTTCTTCAGTGTTTTTATCATGAAAGGATGTTGAATTCTATCAAAAGCATCTTCTGTGTCTATTGAAATGATCCTGTTATTCTTGGCCTTGCTTCTGTTTGTGTGATGTATTGCATTTATTGATTTGCTTATGTTGAACCATTCTTGCATCCCTGGGATGGACCCTATTTGCTTATGATGTATGGTCTTTTTGATCATTTGTTGCATTCTATTTGCCAGTATCTGATAGAGGATTTTTCCATCTATATTCACTAAAGAGATTGGCCTACAGTTATTTCTGGCAGTTATTTGTCTGGGTTTGGAATCAGATTAATGGCAGCTTTTAGAAATGACTTTGGGAGTACTCCTTCCCTTTCAATTTCATTAAAACCTTGAGGAGTATTGGTATTAGACATATCCTGAAGTTTTTGTAAAATTCATCAGGGAATCCATCTGGACCTGGGCATTTCTTAGTTGGTAGTTATTTTATTACTGCTTCAGTTTTATTGCCTATTATTGGATTATTTGGAGTTTTTAAATCTCCTTGGTTCAGTTTTGTTAATTTATTTGTATCTAGGAATCTATTCAATTCTTCTAAATTATCCAGTTTATTGGTATACAGGTTGAGAAAGTAATTAATAATCTACTAATAATTTTGGACTTTGAAAGTATCCATTTTGGTTTCAAATTTTTCAGTTCTACTTGCATTAGTTTTGGTTTCTTTCTTTCTTCCTTTCTTTTGGGTTAGATATGCTAAGGATGTGTCTATTTTGTTTATTCTTTCAAAGAACCAACTCTTTGATTCATCAGTTCTCTGTACTTTTTTAGTCTAAACCTCATTAACTTCTGCTCTGATCTTTATAATTTCTCTCCTTGTATTAGGTTTGGATTTGGATTATTCTTCTTTTTATGAGACATTGAGGTCCACCATTATGTCATTTATTTGGGCTTACTCTGATTTCTGATGAAGGCATTCACAACTAACTTCCTTCCTAGGACTTCTTAGGTTCTGGTATGTTTCATTGGCATTATCATTTGGTTCTAAAAACTGTCTAGCCTTTTCCTTTATTTCTTCTGTGATCCATTGATTATTTAATGGTAAATTGTTTAATTTTCATACATTTGCATAATTTCTGTGGTTCGTTTTGCGGCTGATTTATAGTTTCATTGTGTTATGATCTCATAATATGCATGGCATAATTTTTATTCTTTTGAATTAATTTTAGAACAGTCCTTTGACTAACATGTAGTCTGTTTTGGAGAAAGTTCTATGTGCTCCTGAGAAGAATATGTATTCTCTTGTTATTGGGTGAAATGCTCTAGATATCTACGAAGTCCATTTACTCAAAGGTTTGGCTCAGCTCTGATATTTCTTGTTGATCTTCTATTTGTGCCAGTGTGGCAATGAAATCCCTTGCTATTATTGTGCTGATGTTATTTGCTCTTTTACGTTTAGTAGCATTTGCTTTATGACACTGAGTGCTCTGGTGTTTGATACATATATATTTATAATTATTATCTCTTCTTGTTGAGTTGTTCCTGAAACAATATGGGGTGACATTCTTAGTCCTTTCTGACCATTGTTAGCTCAAATTTCATTTTGTTTGAAAATATGATAGCTACTTCTGCTTTTTTTCAGATTCTCATTGCATGAAATGTTTTTTCTATCCTTTGATTTTTAGCTTATGAATTTAGATTAAATGTATTAATTATATATAGCATACTATTGGATTTAGCTTCTTGATCCATTTTGCCAATCTGCATCTTTTGATTGGGGAATTGAGACTGTTCACATTGAGAGTTATTCCTGAAAGCTGTTATTCCTTTCATTGCATTATTGTTTTGTTGCTGATTTCCTTTTTCCCTTCTTTCTACTTATCTGCTCCCTTTGCTTGGTATGTTCATTTTATTAGACCATCTGGGATAGCTATAGCTTTACTGCCTTTCTTCTAGGATATCCTTGAGAATTTCTCGAGTGTTGGTATGATGGTCATGAATTTCTTAAGGTGTTCTTTGTCATGGAGATATCTTATTTATTCATAAATTATGAAAGACAATTTTGCAGGACATGTTGGTTTGGCTTAGAATTTGTTTTCTTTTAGAGCTTGAAGCACTTCACTCAAAGCTTTTCTGGTCTCTAAGTTTTGTGTTACACATCTGATGTAATTCTAATGGGTTTAACCTTTATATGTGATTCATTTCTTTTCTCTAACAGCTTTTAAAATTTAGTCCTTCAGTTGGACTTTTGGGATTTTGACTATGATGTGTTGCAAGGAGGTTCTTTTTCAATTATGACTATTTGGGATTCTATATATATAACACCTTGCTGTATGCTTCACATATTTAGAAAGTTTTCTGCTATTATTTCTGTAAATAAGTTTTTCATGCCATTTTGCTGTCTTCTCACTTTTCACAAATTCCAGTTGATCTTGGGACCCAGCAAGTTTTAATTTTCTCCACCTAATTTTATAGCCTGTTGTTCAGTGATCTTCCTCTCAATCACTCCAGAGACTCCTCTGTCCGTACACTCCAGGTAATAGTAGTTGTCCAAATTGAGAAATTTCCTTTTCATGTTGATAGATGAGGAAAGTAATCAGACCACTGGCCTCTGCTGGACATAGGCAGTAGGATGCGGGGGTGAGGGCTGACAGTTGGACTTCATGCTAGCAATTTTAGACCCAGCTGCCTCTGAAAGCCATACTCACATGGCCTGCTTTCTTACCATGGAGGGCAGGGCCTGTGTCCTTCCCAATCTGAGCTTAAACTTCTCAGAGTGGCCTGTGTCTAGAACATATCTTCTTTGTGGCTATCTCCCAGTCTTTCTTACCCAGTCACTATGTGATAATAACACTGGAAATTCTAAAGTGAGTTTTCTGTAGTTCTTCTATGCTTAGTCTTAAACAATCCCTTCCAAAAATGGCTTCTTATTAAATCCTCTCTAGCAATATGGCAGACACTGCACTGGGTTGTTGTTGTTTTGTTTTGTTTTTATCTCCAACTCTAGCTTGCCATGAAGAGTCACCTTCAGAATAAAACTCCATGATATTTTTGTAGTTTAAAACAGCCATGGGTTTCTCTTGGAGTCGGCTTTGCTGGCCTGGTCTGTTACTTCCCCCTGGAGCTGATGACTCTCCGGGGCTTACCCTCTCTCCCAGGGCATTAGTCTCACACACAGTGAGGTCACTTGGCTGACCATTGTCTCTGGTGTCTCATGCTGAGAGGAAGCAAAACAAAGAAAATGCTTGAAGTTAGCAGCTAGCAAAAGCTAAGCATGAAATCCTCAGGTGTGGAGTTGGCCAGGGGCAAATGCTACAGGGGTGGGTTTCATTCCTAAATTTACATTTTCACGAGTTTTCGACTTTCTAGTAGATTTTCTGGGGTAGGCAAAAGATTAATATGCATGTGCTTTTGGGAAAAGTTTGATATTGTTTCTAGTGGACTGAGA
The DNA here is from genome assembly GCF_012274545.1 of Fukomys damarensis. Lineage (NCBI taxonomy): Eukaryota > Metazoa > Chordata > Mammalia > Rodentia > Bathyergidae > Fukomys > Fukomys damarensis. Next base: position 853,806 of record NW_022900927.1, on the reverse strand, counting down.
AGAAAAGGAATTTGATCACTTATCTACCAAAAGAGGTAAAAAGGTTGAACAATGCAGGGCTTAGTTTTCTTTCTTGAAGTGAAACAATACTATGAATCACCAAGGCTAATTTAGGAGACAAAAATCTCAGATGGAAAGAGACAGCTGATCAGTGCCTTTTAACCTTTTTCACTGGCTTCTTCTATGAATCTATTATGATTTAAGTCTAAAATGTATCCTAAAAGCTTCATATGTTCAGGAGTTTAGATTTCAGAAAACAACTGGAGTGTGGAGGGCATTATGCACATCCGTGGATTTATGTACTGAAAAATTTAGAGCTAAATGTGGTGAAGTCTGCAAAGCAGAGGCAGGTCAGCAAGGATGTGGCCTGAGAGGATTTATCTCCTTCCCGTGCTCTTTCCTCTGTCTCTGCTTTTTGGCCACCATGGCATGAGCAGCTTTCTTCCTCCAGATCTTTCCACCATGCCCTGCCTGCCTGGGAAACAGCCTATTCCAGACTGAATCTCCTGAAAACCGTGAGCCAAAATAAACCTTTCCTCCTTTAAGTTGCGGGTATTAGGTATTTTATCCCAGCAATGGAAAAAGTGACTAAGACACTTTTACTTAGAAAACTATGACATTCCCAAAATATCAGATAGATTATTGGTAGGACCCATAGTCCCCTTCCTTTAAATTATGGATTTTATAGGTTCAAAAGGTGTGTTTATGGAGCCTGTAGTTCCTCCAAAAGCAGGCTGACTGCAAAGTTAAGGGCAGAGTTTCTGAGTTTTGCCTTTATAGAGGACCTATGTTACTGTTGTTGTTGTTACCTCTTGTTATATTTTTCCATGGAATCAGAAGGGCAAGTAGAATTATAGCAAGAAAATTGTAAAATTGCAGCAAAGGTAAAGCATCAGGATCCTTACAGATGGGGATAGCTATAAGATGCTAAACTACATGCAGTATTTACTTCTATACATAAATTCAAATGTAATGTTAAATATCCAAAAGCATTTTTTCCAATCACAAATGTAGTTCCCCTATCTCTCAGTAGTCACCTTAGTTCTCACATAGAAAGTAGAATACATAACTAATGTGCCAGGATTAATTCCCAAGTACAACAGAGATGGATTTAGATTTGTTTCTTTAAGCCATCATCTAAAGTTTCTTCTAATCAGTGTTCCCACTTACTAAATGAGTTTTTAATTAGTTTATGCCCATACCACCCTGAAGGCCTCCAGTTTCTTCTGAAATGAGACTAATTTAAATAGATGTTTAAAATCTAAAGTAAAAATTGTACTTTTAAAAGATGTTTGAAATTCTTATGCAAGATGGACAAAAGTTTGCATTACATATTCAAGTTGGACAATAATGCATGTTATTGAGCACCAAAAGTATGCAATTAATGATACTCTTAATTAATACTCACCACAAGAGGTTTCTTGCAATGTTTTGTGTGTGCTCACCTTGCCTGAAAGCCCTCAGCAACAAAGACCACTTTATTTGCCCCCACGCCCCTCTGTACAGGAGATTCTTCTCTGAGCTTGAACAAGACATTCCTAATCATTAGTCCCTGGCACATTCAGCTTACAATGCCTGGTAAAATAGCTAGTACAACCCAAGGCCCAGAACAAGCAGCTAGCTCACCTGTGCATCTGGCCTGTGGTCACTGGACACAGGAGCCCATGGTGCACTTCTTCTACTTACAAGGACTCTTTCCCTCACCTCCCAACTGGATGCTCTGTGCCCTTGCCTCAGTGACTCGAAGTCAGCCATAGTGGACAAAGTCACATGCATAAAGGGGCCAGGTGATGATAAGCATCCTGAGGGGAAGCTGGGTGTCTTCTGTTTCCTTCTTTTGTTTTGTTTTTTTGTTTGTTTGTTTGTTTGTTTTGGTACCGGGGATTGAACTCGGGTCTTTGCGCTTGCAAGGCAGGCCACCAAATCGCTGAGCTAAATCCCCAGCCCTTCTGTTTCCTTCTTATTCCACCTGGTGTACATGTTTTCACTTCAACAGCTACCCCTTTGCAGCTACCCCTGCACTTTGAAGAACTATACATCTGTTTTAGAAATATCATTTCTAACTTATTAAAACAAATCAATTATTTTTAGTGCCATTTAATATCATTTTGGACAACCTTGTTCAGATAAAATAATTACTCCTTTACTTAATTTATATAAATGTTAAATAGTAAAGAAAAAGGGTGCTATTTTGTTTTTGTCAAAACTATTATTTTATTAATGTTCAGGAAATTAAATTGTCATGGGTAAAATTAGTCTAAATCTAACCAGTGTCTCCAGAAATTACATTACAAATCTGATTGCTGGCTTATTTTCAGTGTATATGAGTATGATTATGTTAATGATTGCTTTGTACACACACTTGTAATCCCAGCATTTTAGAGGCTGAAGCATGGGGATTGCCCCAAATTCTAGGCTAGCCTAGGCTACATATATATTTTTTTCATTTAGTTTATGGGTACATTTTAGGCATACAATACAGTTATATTCATCATTGGGATCTTGTACCCTTACACGATGTATCTTTGTTCTTATTTTTTCCCCATTACCCTGTCCTCCCTTCAACCCCTCTACCCCTCCCTATTTACAGACATTTTGTTTCCATATTTTTCCTTTTCTCATATTTTTTCCTTTCCCTTCTTTCCTTTCCCCTACCTCTCCCACTTCCCCTACCCCTTTAGACCTTTTCTTCCTATTTCACATTATCATATACGTTTTGATCCTTATTTACACTTTTAATTTTTCACTAGAAACACTATTTGGTATTTACACATGTATGTCCATTTATTTCACCTAAGATTATGACCTCAATGTGCATCCATTTGGCTATAAATGTCTCTACTTTCTCATTCTTTATGACTGAGTGGTACTCCAGTTTATATATTAATAAAACCCCACATTTTCTTTATCTAGTCTCCAGTTGCTAGGCAATTGTGCTGTTTCCAAGTTTTATCTACTACAAACTGTGCTGCTATAAACATGAGTGTGCATATGTCACTGTGGTATGATTTTATAATTCCTTTGGAAAGATACCCAGCAGAGGGATAGCTGGGTCAAATGGGACCTCTAATTCTAGTTTTGTGAGGTATCTCCATATTGATTTCCACATTGATTGCATCAGTCTGTACTCCTACCAACAGTGAAGAAACATTCCTTTCTCCCCACAACCCTGCAAGCATTTGATTTCTTGCTAGCAGTCATTCTTTCTGGAGTGAGGTGGAATCTCAGTGTTGTTTTCATTTGTATCTCTCAAATGACTAGCAATGTTGAACATTGTTTCATATGTTTATTTGCTATTTCTAATTCTTTGAGAAATGTCTGTTCATGTCAGAAGCCCATTTTTGAATTGGGTCTTTATATTTGGGGGACCTGATTTTTTTGAGTTCTTATACTGGGGAACAGCTGATAAAAATTTTTTTCCCACATTGTAGGTTGTCTCTTCACTCTGTTGGTGGTTTCTCTTGCAATACAAAAGCTTTTTAGTAAGATTTGAGCCTAGTTGTTGATTCTTTGTGCTAGTTCCTGTGCTACTGAGGTTTTGTTCATAAGTCTTTTTCTATGCCAATGTCTTTGAGAGTTCTACATAACTTATCTTCCAGCAAGTTTAGTGATTCTGTTTTAATGTTTAGATCTGTAATCCATTTTGATTTTAGTTTAGTGAATGATGAAAGATACAAGCCTAGATTTAATCTTTGGCAGGTTTTCCAGTTTTTCCAACCCCATTTTTTAAAGAGGCTATCCAATGAGGATAGTTGGCTCTTTGGTCATAGATAAGGTTAGCCTAGTCTGCATATTGAGTTCAAGGTCAGACTGAACTACATAGGAAGACCCTGTCACACACACAAAAAAAAGAATGAAAGAAAAAAGAGAATAAAAATTAACTTTGCATATTATAAAATTAATTCCACTGCATTAAAATTAGTTTTTTGGAAGTTCTATTACTATCTGACAAAATAATTGATGTTTTGGCTAAATTCAAAATACTTTCTGTCTAAAAAGGACTTCATAATTTTCAAATGTAACCATTCATTCAGAACATGCATTGGAAAGCTTATGATCCTTTGAAGTTTACTTTTTAGCGGGAAGAATGATGTCCAGTACTCTTTGGAAAGACATTAGAGTATTATTGTGAGAACAAGAAAAGTAAGGGAAATTCCTAGGGTTCTCATCCCAGGTACTCCCTCTATTAGCTATGCGACTTTCAAAGTGTCACTTAACTTTGTAGCACCTCAGGATGGTGACCAAGCCTGCCTCCCACATTTATAGTCAAGACTAAAAGCATAGACACCACATATGTAATATGCTTGTAGTGACATCTAATAAATGGTACCTTATTACTATTGTTAGTTCTGACCTTTATATTTCTGAGTACAGAATCATATACATATACTGGGTGCTTGATAAACATTTCTGAATGGTTAATTAATTTCTTTGTTAGTAGCATGAAACAAAGCAATAAAGACTTGTGCCTAGTAAGTGCGTACCAGCAATATAACAAACAAGCCAGGCAAGTCTCTGAGCTCATAAAGTTTACAATTTAGCTCTATAGCGCTTAGTGAAAATGTATACAGACCAATCTCAATGTTTAGGGATTGAAAGAAGGATTTGAGCTATAAACTCCCTGATAGCATACATTAAAAGTTGTATGAAAAGATAAAGTTTTGGCTATGCACAACAAAGATTCAAGTTCACTTCCGCAGAGAGGAGACAGAAAAGTCTTTCTCACAAAGCTGTTCTGAGGCAGGCAGTCTGAGACTCCACAGAGCTGGCCAGGGTCTCAGGTCCTCGTCTTATAGCCCAGTCATTGCTAGGATAGTCTTTGCTACATGGTCCTGGACAACTCCTTACGTCTATATTCCAAGATATGGACTGGAGGAAGGAAGAAGAAACATCTCCCTTCATGAAGGGTGACATGAACACAAAATTATTTTCTTTTCTTTTTTTAAAATTTAATTTATTGGTACATTCTAGGTAGATGGTACAGTTACATTCATTACTGAGATCTTGTACCTTTACATGACGGGTCTTGGTTCTCATTTTTTCCCCTTGTCCCCACCCTCTCTTCACCCTTCCCTCCCTTCCAAAATTATTTTCTTTACTTCTATGCACAACCTATTAAGTGGAACTTCACCTAGCCATTCTGTCTGCAAGGGAGGCTGGGAAGTATTTTTATTCTGAGTGTCCTTGTGCCTACCTTAAATCAAGAAAAAGTGAAAAATGGATCCTGAACAAAAGCCTACAGTCTCAGCCAAATTCCATCCCTTTGTTAAGCTTTACATTATTTATCATCAATCAAGAATGCCCTCGTCCCCTCCCAAGGAATCCTGTTCCAAAGGTGCATCCAGTTTCTGTATCTGGATCAAGTCTGAGAATTCCCTGGATGAGATCAGCCTTCCACCTCACGTCTTGGTGTGAATGTATAGAATGTGTTAGCCTGTAAACTAACAGCCAAGCAATATGTGCCGAACATCCAACATATAATGAAGGAGTAGGACACAGATGAGCAAAATAAAAACTTCTACTGAAAATGAAAAATGAGAAACACGGCTGTCATTAATTTAGGAGAATTATCAAGTCCTATTGGAAAGGAATTGTGGAAACTTCCTGCCCCACTGGTGGTGCAAGTCCTTTGCCCAGCCCATCTGGTAGCTGTGGCTTTAGGATCTCTTTTGTCCATTGTCTTCCATGGCCACATCTAAAGCAGGCACTGGGGCCACCACAACTTCCACTCTCTGCTTCTTGATGATTTTAATTTATGGGTCCAGGAGTTGGTGGATTTGTAACAGGCTTCAGCAGCCTGGTTTTCTGGCTCCTTTGGCAGTAGGGTTCCCTTATAACTAGGAGAATGCCTGTCAGCCCATTTGTTTCTGCTCAGTCCCATGTGTGGGCAATCACAGCCAAGGCTCTGGCCTTGATGCATAGTTTAAGACTAAAGGCTCTGGTCTTTATAAGGACCTCACTGTCACTCGGATTCCCTCAGAAAGGACCCTTGTTGGTGGGAACTTTCTTCCCCTTTCCTGCTCCATACTGACAAGGATGATAAGTCATATCCTATTCTTCTATTTGAGTGCTGGATGGCGATACAGTTTCCTATCCACAGCCACTCAGCTCCCAGTTGTGGGGCCACAGTCCTCCAAGCTATCTTCAGGTCCACCAGCATGTGTCACCTCAGTCCAAGCTTGCGAACAATAATCGCTCTTCCCACACACCTCTTCAGCAAAGTCTTTTTCCTATCACTAAGACTCCAAATAAAAGAAGCCCTCCCCCGAGGTTGTCCACGTAACCACGTGGTGCAGCGGTAATAGTCAGAACTCTAAGAAGGGGTGATGCTGTGTTTTCTTACACAGAAACTTGTCTCTGGGTCTGCCCAGCACCCTGAGCTGCCGGGCTCAGGGAATAACTGTGCTGAGTCAGGAATTAAAACCCTGGAATAAAAAGGGTCCAGTTAATTCCTAGAGACTTTAAAGAAGCAGTTTTACTGTTCTAATCTAGTTTTTCATTAATGTTAACAAGTTTGGCATGAGGGCTTCATGTCCCTCAGGCCTTTTAGTGTATAATTTTATATATGAATGCACACATACACATCTATGCACACACACACACACACAAAAAAAAAAAAAAAAAAAAAAAAAAAAAAAAACAAAACCCTTTTTCTCCC
>NW_022900927.1:803535-847038 GCF_012274545.1 Fukomys damarensis | reverse complement strand
AAAAACTATGTCCAGCCTTCTTTCCCCACTCCACCATCAAGAGCTGCTCCTCAGGCATCTCCCAGGGAAAAGGCACACGTGATTCTGCTCACCAGGCCCCAGAGTTGCACTCACCCAGGTCAGGATTCTGCTCCACCCTGGAGATGACACCACAGCTCTCTGTCTCTGGCTAGCAAGCCTCCAGAGGAGGACAAGGTATCAGTCTCCCTTCCAAATATCTCACAGTGTCTGTGACTTCTTACTTGTCTTGAGGAGATGCACAGCACCACCCATGGGAGTGAAAATGAAATGGTTCAATGAATCCACTGGATCAAAAGATTCTTAAATTTCAAGCCTTTTTTCTATAAAAATGCTTGGTGGGTGTTGGCTTCAGGTGTACTCAGTTCAGTTTCAGTCAGTCCTGCAGAGCTTCTTTGAAAGTGGAAGTACTTATTATCTAGCACTAGTGCCCAACATAGAGGCTTTAGCTAAAATCTGAAATGATAAAAATCTCATTCAACTCTCCTCTGGAAGTACTACTGTTTCTATTATTAACAACATCATCTAACGTTTAGAACTATATACTGGGCATTGCCCTATTCACTTTAAATTTACTAACTGAAGAAAACTATCATGGTCATAGGATGTTGGGTCCTCATTTCACAGATGCAGAAACTGAGGCATAGAAAATGTAAGCACTTGCCTAGGTTTGTGCAACAAGTTAAGCAGCATGATCTGATGTTCAAAATTAGGCAGCCTAGGGGCTGAGTTCATACCTTTATCCACTACTGATTCCTATCTCTTTCTGTTAAGAAATCTGGACTTGACTTCTCACTTAATGTATAAAATAAAGACAATAAAATCCTACACCATACAGACATTTGGAATATAAGGTAATAAAAATGAACATTCTGGAAGCAGCTCTGGTACATAGTAAGAACTTGACAATAATTAGAGTTTTTTTTTTTCCTTTCTATGTGCAGTGGTTGGTACCAAGCCAGAACCAAAAAATCCACAACAGTCATTGTTGCAGAAATGAGAACACCCACCCTCCTCTCTCCCCCAGAATCCCCATATCAGTTGGCAGAAGATTCAGCCCCACAAGCGATTCTCCTATATAATGAACAAACGATGGGCATTACTTCCCAAATCAAGCTACAGCCAGCCATAGTTTGTTTCCTGTGAGGCTTGTTCCTTTGAAGACTGCGCCAAAGAATCAGAGACAAGTTAGAGAAACTGAGACTGAGCCTAAGCTCTCCGATTCCCCTTGATCGAGTTCCCAGCGCAGAATCTGGGTGGGATAATGACTGGAGAAAGATTCAAGAAAGTTTTATCTTCCCTGCCAGCCAAAGTGTCAAAATTAGTCCCAGAAAGGGGGCTAGGCAAAGACATTAGCATGATGCAAATCTCTTCCTCAGACTGAGCTGACCAGAACGCTAGAGAAGTCTGGTTTGAGGCTACTGGTACCTGTGCAAACTGGATGAGCTTACATTTGCGTAGTGGCTGGGGTACTACGGAAAGACATCCCCAACAGTTTAGCGTGAAGGAGAAGGCAAAGCAATTACACAAAAGCTCTCACTTAACTTTTTAAACTGGATTAGGTCCACGCTACCTTTATGATACTAGGTTGCTAAAAACAAATGGCAGTTTCTTACATGCCCCAGGAAACAATTGGGGGCTTATATAATGTTTCTAAATTAAATGCCCCAAAAAGGCAGATAGAAGGGAATTAGAACCAAATGTACCCAGTCTTATGGCTCACACCAAAGGACAAGAAAATGGCAATTTCGTTTTTGTTTTCCCACTCTTGGAAAGGCAGAGCTAGATTTGAGTTCTCTGCGGCTAGTGGGTTCCATGTCTTTGGTGGGGGGTGGGGAGCATTGAACTGCCTTTTGTCTCACTTTCCTCCTCTGCAAAAAGGTAGCCAGCTCTCTAAAAATCTGTTTGTAACCTTGGAAATTTAATTATTATGACTCAAGTATGGGAGATGTAAATACAAAGAGGAAGAAGTAAAGATTGAGCTAAAGAGATACAAAGACAAGGGGAAATCTCCAGAGAAGTGCTTCCTCAGCCTTTGTAATTGGAGAGCTCTCGGAAACCTGGGCTCCCAAAGGACATGAAGAGGGTGTGTGCACAATCAGACCGCCCACTTAAGTGCTCTCCTAAACCCAGGCCAAGCAGCCCTCCTGTGGGGTGCCGCTGCCTCCCAGGAGAATGTGCTTAACTTGTTAGAACGTACACGAATACTAAATTCTGTATTTTTCTAGCATCCAGGAAAATTTCAAGAATTCAAGAGCGATTCAAAATAAAACCCAGAAAAACTAATACTACCAAGTACCAGCTACCTGGGCCGATAGACTGTGGTGGGCACTTAAACAGCTCTTTGGTTGCCAGGGACATCTTAATACCAGGAGTGTATTAAAAACTAAAGCAATGCACTGGCTCTGCAGTAAGGAAGCAGAGTCCATAAACCACAATATCATTCTGTGAGGAAATAGACTTCCTGTCTGCTATTTTTTTATGTGCCCAATTAAGTGCAGATTTTTGGCCGCATAAGCAAAGTAACTGCAGCATCCCCCACCCCTGAAAACCCAAGAAATGAAGCAAAAAACTAAACAAGCAAAAGTTGTGTAAGAAGATGGTCTGATAAGTGCTATGAGATAATTTTTTTTCTCACTTTATACCCGATACCTCCTAACCTGGTTGTAACCAACCTCCAACATAGCAACTTTAGATCACATTTCTAATTCTCTGGCAACTCCTCACCCCAGAGAGATTTTCACCAAGTAAGGTGAGTACAAGTCATGGCCTTATATGGGATAAAATAGCAGTGCGTCAAGGCAGGGTGGGTGATTGAGTGAAGAGGGTGTCTGAGAATTAAAAATCTGGTTAACTGGTGGAAAATAGGGGCTAGATGACCCAGTTCAAAAGAAATAAGAACCTGCCTAAAACCTAGTCACCAACATAAAAGAAAGCCGAACATGTGAGGTTTAAAAAATCTCTTACATTTTAATTTTGGTACTGAGTGGACACACTTGGGCACTTCCTGGCTTAAGCCAGAATAATAGAATCCCATGAGAAAGACTGATTGGAAGACAGCACTAGTAAAGTACCCAGCTCTCTGAGACCTCAGGGACATCTAAAACTTTCAGGAAGTTCACATACACTCCTTAAAACTGGATCAAATCTCAAGTGTATTTAACTAGGTTAATCTTTTTTCCCCGGAAACAGTCATAACAAAAAAAGTACCTGAGTGTTGTGGTTGGAATCAACACCAGTCTTGAAGACATCAACAGTTTGGGCAGCACTTAGTATATTTTTATCTATATTGTAGAAATAAAGGGCAATAATAGTTTTTTAAGTGGGAAACTCAAATCAACTGGAAATCACTTTGCTTTTATGTGAGAGCTCTAGAGTCCTCCCCAAAATATCTATTTTGGGTAAATAGCTTGAATATCTTCTGAGCATTTGGGTTCTCTGCTCCTGGTTACCAAATTTCTAAATTAATATTAATCATCAATGGACAAGATATGTTATAAGTTTAGTTTACCCAGTCTTTCTGCTCTTGGTAAGAAGTAGATAAGATTTTTCTCTACGCCTCTTTGTCTGAATCTACTGCTTAGCTCAGTTTTGACTCAGCCAGATGCCCCTAAAATTTTACTGTTGGCTTTGGCAAGTTACTCTCTTCTACCTTAATTTTCTTTACCAATGGAATTTGTTTGGTCATGTATGCTGGATATGCTGAACCTACTTTATACTAATAGGGTGGTCACAAATCAGATAATATAGCTGAAAATGATTTTAGAGACTCTAGGAAAAAAATATCATAAGCCTTTTCAAGTGTAGAATTCAGCCCTGTGGTAAACCCAAACCGCTATTGTTGTTTTCAAAATAAAGATGATAAATAGGGAAGCAAAATGAAAACATGTGCCTCAGTGTAGACTGGTAGGTGAATTTTAGTGCACGTGTAAATGCAATGGAAAATGGTAACTTACAGGAAAACAGAGTGGAAAGCCCAGTGCCTGGGCCATGGCGTGGATCCTTGGGTCTGTATTTGTTATGAATGGGTGGTGGCAATTTTGGTTACATTACTGTGTACTCACATGTGAAGGTGTTTTGCTCCACCTCTTGGCATTCAAGTTTTCAGTATATGCCCTGGTTCAAGTCCTGATTTGAAATGTAAATGACATCGGACGTGAAATAAGATTGCTAAACTTTGCATCACTCTCTCTTAGGAGTCTGCATGCTTCATGAACCACTGCACTGCTGTTCAAAAAGTGCCCTTCTAATGAGGCCAATTCTAACTAATGCATATTCCAAGAATAATACTTGACCAAAATTGAATGCAATTCTCTTGTACTTATTATAATTTTCTATGACAAAGAGCAGAGGCTAAATTTGGTGAAAGTATTGTTTTTCTTCTAAGCTTGGGTCTGCCAAAATTTGTTTTTATTTCTTCCTCCATCCCCTAGTCATCATCCCTTTTGGAATGATGTGGTGATCACGACCAACTGGGAGACTTGCTGGCATCTGTGCCGTGCCAGTTTTCACCCCTTAGATATGTTTTTGGCACTGAAAAGAAATATTCCCAGATGGAAGAATCATTAACAAAAGCAATGTCGAGACCAGCCTTGAGATGAAGTGTCTGATATTCCATATGTACTGTGCACTTATCAGGCCAACAATATAAAAGCCATCTGAGGTCTGTAGCTTCCTTTTCTACTTAGAAGGAAATATGGCAGTGAGTCAAAGTGATACAGGAATTTTAAATATTGTGGTCACACAACGTTAGAGGAGATTATAAATTCAGCATTAGAAACCAAAAGGAAAAAAAAATAAGCCACAGGTAGTATTCTCATATTATATTTGTTTTAGCTGTCAGGATAAAATACTAGAAAGAAATATTTTTATGACATGGAAACTGAGATCTACTTTCCAAAATTATTTTCCACTAGCTTAAAACTATGTATCATTTGTGAACCGGAAGACTCTTACCCTTGTAGAATCATTTATTTGTCTTATAATCGGTGGGAGGATAGATGCCTAGCTCATCTTTCTCAAGTAAACACGCGTGCATGGTGCTGGTGGGTGGGTGGGAGGTACTGGGAGAGGACAGCACCTTCACTGGGTTGGACCACTGCTCTTCAAGACCTTTAGTAGGTTTAATTTCAGGACAAGGCCTACAATCTAGACTCCAAGCACAGTACTACCGTGTGTGTGTGTGTGTGTGTGTGTGTGTGTGTGTGTGTTACAATTTTCACAAAATGAGAACTGATAATAGAAGGCAACAAAATAGAGACTCAGTAGACTTCCATTCATTATTTTCCCCAAAGTTCACTACATGGTTTTCCTTGTCATTACCATGACTTCTGATCATGTCTCTAAAAGGCCTCCTGAAACAAATCTTTACTTTTAAAAATGTTCCTTGGCAGTTATGTGGAGAATGTTATATGCTCTACCTATCACCATCCTGCTTCCAAGACACGGGGTGTAGAACAGGTGTCAATTCTTTCCTCTTTGGTTGTATCTGATTTTTTACTAGGTTATTGATAACAAGTTCCAGAATACAAACAACTGTGGACACAGGCCACACCCATGTGTGGGATTGCAGGAGACACACCAAGGGGCTAGTGAGAGTGTGCCACATGCTTGGCATGGCTGCTGACCCACATCCCTGGTCCAGAAACTTGAGACCTCTCTCTGGCCCATTCAGGATGCAGGATACAAGGAGTGTCCTGAGCCACTCAGAGCTGTGGCAACTGGAATGCCAGGGCAGAATATGTAGAGATGCCTTTCAAATGTGGAGACTGCTGCATGTAGGAGGGTTGGAATATGGTACCTGGCACATACAAAAATTTATTTACAAGAGGAAACTGGTAACAGATAATTTTTATTCAGAGATTTATAGCTTACAGGGTGCTTTCACGTTTATTATTAAACTTTCACAGTTTATCTGTAATGTATTATTATTATTATTATTATTATTATTGAAGTAGGGAAGAGCTCTGAGTAATTAGTTGATTCATCTAACAAGTGTTTACTGAGGGCTTGCTCTGTGTCAGACACACATAGGCACTAGAGCGTAAAACAAGAAACAAAACAAACCTCTCCTCTCAGGGAGCTTGATTCTAGATGTTGGGAGAAAAGGAGACAGACCATAGAATGATACAAAGGGGAAGCATATCAGTTGGCGTCAGTGTAAGGAAGGAGTAGCAACTGAGGGCAAGCGTTAGGGAATACAAGTAGGGACAGGAGAAGAGATTCAGTTTCACACAGGGCAGTCAGAAGGTACCTGTTGAGAAGGTGACATTGAGCAAAAGAGGACTGAGCTGGTTGCATGGTGCTGGCATTCCTGCAGCAAGAGCAGAGGTTCCGATGCAGGGACATGACCAAGGAAATGCCAAAAGCAGGCCTGGTTTCTGGGACACGAACGAGTCTGGGAGTATCGGAAATGTACTCAAAGATGAAGAAAAGAATTCCACTCAGGTGGCCTTTATTTTTAGCAACATGCACACATTGATGTTATTGAAATGGGTACCACAGGCAAAGCCCAGATACTAAGCCATCAGCAAGGACATCTGGCCTCTGAACCTCGTCTGAGTTCAACAGTGTTGGCTGTGGTAGAAGCAGTGCAAGGCCTAAGCTTGAAAATATATTTTCAAGTCAGAGACAAATGGATTTCGTGGTGTACTGGGCCTGGAGTAAGGGAACAGTGGTTGAGGATGACAGGAAAACCTGGAGACACAGCAAGATTATGAAGCAAAAAATAAAAAATTTGATTTGAGACATGTTACGTTTGAGATGAGTTATGATACTGACACTTGTTACACAGCAACAGGGCAGCCATGAGTTACGTATCGTGTTGCTATTTTCATTTTTAGTTGAGATAACTTTCCTTAAAGAGTTGGAATGATTTACCTACCACCCAGCAATTGTGGTACATCCAGGACTCAAACAAGGTTTTTAAATTCTGACTTAAATACTGTTCCTGGGATGCCACAGCTGAGAATCAAGTAGGTGCTCCAAGTAGGTAAGTGACGTGAATTTCCTTTTCTTTGACCTACTCAAAAGCAAAATTTAAATCAAAAAGTTCGGACTCTAAGATTCAGAGAATCTGTTGTGAAACCAAAAGGGTTTTTCCCCCTTAAAAATAAAAGAAAACTGAGGTGAGCCCAAGGCCAGCATGCTGATTGCATTAGAGGCACAAAGATGAAAAGAGGAGCAAGGAAAATGGGCAGGAGCCCTAGATCAGCACATTAAAGGGCAGGCCTGGGAGGCTTGTATTTATCAGGCGTTAGTCAGAGGGACAGTCTTTTGCTGGCGTGGGGAAAAACTGAAATAACGCATTAATTTTAGGCCCTTTGAAAATTTTTTTCCTGGAGATGTTTTGTTTTGATACATCTGACAACAGCCAAAGAGAAAGCCTCCCAAGACAGACATAATAAAAACAGTGGATGATCCATCGTCACTAAGCATGAGTTTCACTTATCTCATCCAGCCCAAGTCAGCAGCTCACTGAGGAGCTGCAGGACATCCTACGGTGTGGGAAGAGTGGAGCTTGACAATTTAGACCTCTAGCTCCGCACTTTCTCCTTCAGCTAAGGGCTCTGAGTCCTGTTAAATCTCACACATTCTTGAGAAGGAGAAGGCTTTCCAATTAGCCAGGAGATCACTGTGCTTGTCCCAGGGACTTTTGAACAAAAACCCCCAAAACCTCAGCTATAGGAAGCTTTCATTTGGGTAGAGGGCTGGCTTGCAGGGATTTAGAAGCCAAGTACCATTGTTTGGATAAAGAAATGGCAGAGGGAGCTGGAACAGTCACTTACACTTTAACCAGCATTGAATGTCCAAAGCCAGTAACAGAATTCTGAAAATTGGAATGCAAAGAGTTGGAAGACAGGATACATGAGATAAATTTCTCATCTTTGATAATGCAGAGTCAAAGATAGCATATGAAACTAATAAATTAATAATTATAAAGACCCTGATCTGAATAAATAAAAACAGAAATTGAAAGTGGGTTTGAAGGACCTGGGAATGAAAAGAGGACTAAAGAAGGAAAGACAAAATATCTAGTATTTTATACTCTTTGTGTTGCTTGCCTTTGCAAAATACATGTACACATATTTCACTTAAAATTTTAAACTGAGTAAATATATTAAACTTTATTTCTACAAACAAGGCTATAGGAGTAAGTGGTGGATATATTCCCTACTCTAATGAAACCTTGAGAACATGAGCACAGAATAAAAACAGAGAGATTAGAATAAAACAAAAAAGAGCAGAACCTATATCTACTCCCTGCTAATTGCTCATTCTTCTGCCTAGAACCAAAATAAATGAAGAAAGGGAACATAATCTTTTCCCAACTGGGTAGACCAGGCAGGCCTGGTTCTGCTGTGTTCCTTTCTGTCTTCCCCCTCCTCCTTTCTTTCCTGGCAAGAGGGATTTGGGAGTTTCTTTGCATAGTCGAGATTGATCAGAAGGAAGTCTGTAGGATTAGTGAGAATAGACACAGCTCCCAAAGACAATGCTTACATTTCCCTTTGACTGTACCACTCTGACCTGGCTGTGTGCTTACTTACCACACTCCCCAGATGGATCTTAAGGAAAACATTTCAAAAATAAATTGCCAGAAGCAAAGGAGTTAATAAATTTAAACATGCTTGAGGTGAATCATTCACAGAACTTCAGACTTCAAACATGGAATCATTAAAACTATTAGTGTTGACTCTGCGTTCTGGTCTCCAAAACGTGGGGGTGTCCAGATACTTGTTTTAATAGCTCTGGCAACTCTTTCTTCACATAATTGGTTTCTGAGTATCAAGACTTTCTTTCCTGAGATTTCTGATTTGGTTAATTCCCCAGAAAAGCCTTTGCAGCTAACTGGCCCATAGTCACTGTCAATCTAGGCTAATCAGCATGATTTTAAAATTAAGCTCAGGTTTGTTACTGAGATGGTATTACTTTACATTTACACTCATACATTCATGCTCTTCATTCAACAAAATGGAATTAGTGTGACAATATTATAATAGGTTCAAGGTTACTAGAATGAAATAATAATCCTTTGCTCTTAAGGGATACATGATCTAGTCAAAATCAAAATAAAGCCTAATAAATTTTTTAATAAAAAGCTGTGCTACAGGTGATACTTTGCGTCTTCCTGGTAAGTGATTTGCATTTTCCCATCAGCCTTTATGGACTATGCAGAAGTGAAGGATAGATATCACTGCCAGGAACCAGAGTGTTCCCCTCTACCGGTGTCACTGTGGCTTATGCATTCTTCTGAGCTTAAATCAGCCAAGAAATAGCAGATGCAGGTAAAGCTCTCAGGTAAAATAGCAGATGCAGGTAAAGCACTTTTCAGTCTAAAGGCAGGGAACAAAATTTTCTTTCTATTGGTTGATGTGTGTTATGGTATTCTCACATCAGAAAGAAGAGGACGACTTATTAATTAATAAAGTATCAACTTGTGTTTGCACTACAAACCATATTAAGCAACACTATGTTCTTTATGTAATTTGCTTTCCCTAGAAATTCAAGCTTTGAAATGCTTTGTCTAGTGATTAGCCACAACTCACTGCTTTTTTTTTTTGGTAAACCTAATGCTTCTTTGGGTCTCCACTTCCTTCTGTCCTATGAGACTTTCTGTTATGGCTTATGTCCAGATGTCCCCCCAAGGCCTCATGCCCTGACAGGTGGGGCTTTTCAGTGGTGGCTGGATCTAGGGTGTGTGGACACAGATTAAGGGTGTGTGAATATGGATTAAAGGTGTGATTACCAAATTAGTCCATTTATCAGGGTAGCATAGCTCTGGGTACGATGAGAAAGCCCATCTGGATGTGGGTGTCACCACCCAAAAGGCTTGTTTCCTGGATGGGATAAAAGAGAAAATGCTGCATTCTTATCTACCCTGCCATGGACTGTTTCTCCTCTGCAGTGCCCCTCTGCCATGCCACTCTGCCTTCAAGCCAGCAGACTATGAACTGAAAGCTTTACACACTGTGAGCTGAAATAAACCTTTCCTCTTTTAACTTGTGGGAAGCAGGTATTTTGTTCCAGAAGCAATAAAATAAGACAGTTTCTATCTCATAAAATAAACTCTTTCTTCTCTTCATCATTTTTGGAGTGTAATTTGCAGGGCCTAAGTTACACAGCATAAGAGAGGAGAAGAAAAGTCTCCTTCTCTACTCTACCTACAGATGGACATGATATAAGAAAAGTCTACTTCATAAAGGAAAAGCAAGTAGAAAGCCTGTATTATACAGCTTGAAGGACTAGTTGAGGAAATATTGGTATAAGTCGAGGAGGTCGGATTTATATAAGTGCATCTCACCAATATCTACCACTTGGAGAAAGAAGCTTGGCTTGAATGAGTAATGTAGAAATATCACTGTAGGTATGAGAAAATAGTAGCTTAGAGATATTGTATCCTTCTAGAAAAAGCCAGCATTCAACTTCACATACTGTCATTTGTATTGTAGTTCTTTTTCTCCAAATAGGCTACAGCTATGTATCATAGTGACTGTGCACCGAAAAAGGGTAAATAATCAAGATTTGGGAAAAATTACTGGGCACTAGCTCTGAACTGATATGAGTCCTGAGACTAAAAGTCACTTTGGCTCAGGACCAGTCAGAGAAAGGGCCAGTGGAGTTCAGGTGATCAATGTCTGACCTAGGGCTACCAAAGAAAGTCACCAGAACCACAAAAGTATCTCATATTTACTTTCCAAATTTCAGCTTAGAGTTGGAACATGTATCACCAACAAATGGCTGAACTCCCGTATTGGTTTTCTGATGTGTGAAATGAGAGTGATTATGGGAAGATACACCAAATGGACAACTCTAGAATCTCCTACACTTACCAAATATTAAGCTAAAACGTCAAGATCCCATTCTTGGAGTAGCATAGAGAATAGTAACATCCATACAGATGTGTATGATACAGGGTTGGTAAATACTAACACATTCTTATTCAAATAACCTCTTAAGCTTGTGCATAAGATAGATGGGTTCTGGAAATCCACACTTCATGTTGATAAATTCAATAAAGGGGTAGCTGGTAGCTCAAATTGCAGTTGTTGTCACACATGTATTTTCTATGGTACAGCAAACCAACACAACCCTTGGAAACTCAGGTTCACTTACTGATCTGGTAAATAGTAAATGTTATTATGTGTTTGCTGCCATTTTCCCTGTTACTAAAGATGCCAGAGGCCCTGTGCCTCCAACTCAAAGGGCTTCTGAAATACAGTGGTACCTTGGTTCATAAACTTAATTCATTCCACAGTTCTGCGGAACATGGCCCACCCCGTTTCTGTTCATCAGCCGATGCAGAGTCTGTGAATGAAAACAAAATTTTGCTGAAGGTTTCTGTTTGCAAACAAAATTGTTTGTAAATAGAAGCATTAGTGAGCTGAGGTATGACTGTGCATCAACTGTCCTACCATGATTAAGGACGATGTTAACACACCTCCCTCATTCATAACTCAGTCCACAGGACTTGGCTGCTTCTTAAATTCCACAGAAAACATTCATTCAAATCCAAGAAGATTATTGTGCTGATTCAATGTACTTTGTAAGAAATATCAGCCTCTCTGGGAACTTTGGTAGACATATGTGCCACGTGATGAGACAAAGTAATTCACTGCAGCATAAATAGTTACAAAATAGAACAGAATGCATGAGGCAGTAATGTTCAGACATGTGGAAAATGGGCAGCAAAAGACTATGGTCTCCGGAAGAAGGAATAAATAATGAACAATCTTGGATCACACAGGATTTCTGCTTGGAGGGGCTTTTCAGCCTATAGAATAGGACATAGTGTCTTACTGAGTTTAGGAGATAGGACTCTAAATTTGAGGATGTGCCAACTGGAATTTCTTGAGGAAGAAAGTTATGGGAGAAAACCATATGGGAGAAAGTTATGGGAGAAACTCTCTCTCTAGGCAGAGAGAACCAAGGGTCCACTACATCTCTTACTCATTAATGTACTGTTAAATTGTGAATCTGTAGCCTGATTTCCATGAGACCAGGTAGAGAAAAACTATCAAGAAGGTACAGGATTAACAACTCCTAGTGCACCTACAAAGTAGGGAAACATTCCTATTCTGATGAATCCGAGCAGACAGTCAGTAACCATGGATGCTTGGAGAATTTAGTAAAGACTTCAGAAAAGTCACATTTAGAGTAGAGCTAACCCAGTGCTTCTTTAATGCATATACTAGGCCTACCCTGAACAATGCCTACAAAGAAACCTAAAATGATCAAGCTATTCCCAAGAAACCTCCTGGCCTTCTGGGGAAAAAAATCCAATAAATTTTAAAGACAAACAAACAAAACCTAGTACTGAACAACATAATGTCCTCCATGTATGATATCTAATCAAAAAGAAGCAGGAAAACTAAGAAAAAAAAGCAACAGAAATATAAGAGATGATAGAATTAACACATAATGAATTTAAAACAACTGTTATAAATACAAAGATAAAAAGGAAAAAATATATTTTTAAGAAGGAAAAATATCTTATAGAAGTGGAAAATAGAGCATTTTAAATAAGAACTTTACTAGTGGAATGGGTCAAATGTTTATGTTTCTCCGGTGTGTTGAAATCCCAGCCCAAGATAATGGGGGTGGGGTGTACATGAATGGGATTCCTTCTGCTCTGGACCCAGACAGAGCTCCTCTTCTCTGGTCTCATCATGTGAGGACACTACAAAAACGTGGCAGGATTTTTAAATTTTTTTATTGGTAATGTGTACAGTACCTAGTTTCTATGTTCCTTTTGTGGAGATGATACATTTACATATCATATTTTATTCCCTTTTTCTAACCCTCTTGTCTTCCCTTCCCCCCTCCTCCATCTCTTGATCCCTTTACTATTTGAGATAGCTCTATCTCCTTACTTCCTGTTATCTCTCTTTTATTATAATTTGGGTTTCTCATATAAGAGCAACCATGCAATATTTAAGCTTGAGCATCTGCTTTATTTCACTTACCATTATGGTCTCAAGGTGCATCCATTTTCCTACAAATGACTCAAGTGTACCTTTGTTCATGGAAGAGTGGTACTCCATTGTGTTTATTCTGTGAAGGAGGCCTCACCAGAACCAGACCATGCTGACATCTTGATCTCATACTACTGGTTTATGGGACTGTAAGCAATAAACCTCTGCATTTTAAAAGCCACCTTAAATATGGTACTCTGTTATAAGTTGATAAAACTAAGACATTGGCACTATGGTTTAGAATGTTTCCCAAAAATAGACTGCAACCCCAACCCCCAGTACTTCAGACTGTGATCTCATTGGAAACAGGGACATAACATATGTAAATGGCTTAGTTATCATGAGATCATGTTGGAGCAGAGTGGACTCTTAATCCACTAGGAGTGTTCATAGAAGAAGGAGACACACAGTAAGGGGACTATGGGACAGTGGAGGCAGAGATGAGAGGAAAGCCAGCAAAGACCAGAGGCTAGAGAGGCATGGAAGGATGTTCCCCGCAAGTTCAGTGTGAGAAGAGCCCTTTGAATGTGCCCAATTCAAATTTCCAGCCTCCAGAACAGTGGGGAAATAAGTCTGCTGTTTAGAGTCATCTAGGTGATGTGCTTTGTTATGGCACCAGAAGAACTGATAATGCAGGGTAAGTACAAGATTCATTGCTGAAGAACAAAACAGCGCAGAAAAAACACTGAAACTGCAACAAGGTTTCCGTGCTACCTGTGACAGTGTCAGGTGGTTGAATATGTACAGTTCCAGAAAGCAAAGTGAAAACAGGCAGAGACAAATACCTGAGGAAATAATGGTCGGTAGTTTTCCAAATTTATTGTCAACTACAAACCTACATAAGCAAGGAGCTGAACAAACCCACACAAGATAAATTCAAGTGAAATCACACCAAGATACATCATAATCAAGTTGGAAAAACAGTGATAAAGTGCAAAGTGATGACTGTAGCCACAGTAAAGAAAGGCACATTACTTACAGAACAACAAATATAATAATTAGGCTGGCTTCTCATTAACAAATGTAATGTGAAAGACAATGGAATAATACCTTTAAGAAAAACATCAGCAAGAAAAATAAATCCTATATCCAGTGAAACCATCTATTAAAACTCTCCACTAAAAATGGCATAAAATTACATTGTCTTTCAGCAAGGAAGATATACCCAGAAGACCCTCATCCTAGGAAATATTCAAAGGTGTCTGGGCTAAACGAAAATGAAATCATCTGAAAACTCAGATTTACATATGGGAAAAAGAGGACAGAAAATATATGGAGAGTATGAAAATATATTTTCTCAATTTTTATTTCTTAAAAATTAATCAAAATATAACATTAAAATACTAGCAACTGCCTTTGTTTCCTGTTGGTATAACAAAATATCTGAGGCTAGATACTCTATAAAGAGAAGTTTATTTAACTTACAGTGTTGAAGGCAATTGGACATCGTATTTTGTCAACCTGTGCTGAGGGCCTTGTGACAGATAGCATTACACCATCAAGAGGATGTACAGAAGACCTCATGTGGTGGGACAGGAAGCTGGGGAGCTGGGGTCAAGCTTTCTTTTTTTTTTTTTTTTTTTTTTGGTATCCAAGATTGAACTCATGTCCTTGCACTTGCAAGGCAGGCAGTGGCACCGCTGAGCTAAATCCCAGGCCCCAGGCTTGTTCTTTTTGTAACAACTTACCCTTATGAACTAACCAGGCCACACAAGAACTACACTAATCTCTTCCAAATGCAAGACCCCAATGTCCTAATTACTTTGTCGTCCTACAGTCTCCAGCACTACCCCACAAGGGACTGTGTTTCCAGCACAAGAACCTTTGGGGCCCACACTTGAATTATATCAAACTATAACAAAGATGCCTTAGAGGACTATAGCACACACAGAAATAAAACATATTGCAACAATAGCACAAAAGATAAGCGTAATGTAAGCATATGATTTGAAAATTCCTAAACTACATCTGAAGCGGCATAATTAATAGCATATTTCGACTTTTTGTCTGTTTGTCAGTCTGTTTTGGGACAGTTTTGCTTACCTTGAATTCTCTATGTAGCTGAGACTGGCCTTGAACTCACAGCAGTCCTCCTTCCTTCCTCAAGTGCATAAGTTGCATATTTCGAACCTAGAGCAACCACTAAAAAGTAAGGTACAGAAAACAGTATTAAAAATGGAAAAACAAGCAACACAAAAAGAGACATTCGGAGAGGGCAAAATGATGGATTAAAAAGTAAACATAATGTTATGTGAAATGTATGTGAACTAAAAATAACGATTTAAATTTTTAAATTAAACCAACAAATCCCAAAATAAGCTATAAGATAGTCACTTGAAATATAAAGACAAAAGGAGACCTAAAGCAAAAAGACAGTGCGATTATCTTCATGTGTCAACTTGAATTGAATAACAATCAGCTGATTAGTAAATTCTGGGTGTGCCTGTGGGTGACTGACAAGCAGCCAGCAAGCTGAAGGGGGAAACCCACCCCAGATGCAGATGTGGGTCACACCAAGGGGCTTGTAGCTCAGCCAGAACAAAAGGGAAAGAAGGAAGTGTTTCCTTTTTTTGGGAAGAGCTCCAGTCTTCAATATTGCCCTTGGACATTGGTTTCCAATCTTCCAGTACAGATTCATCAGCCTTCTAATGCAGTCTCACGCTAGTGTCTCTGCAGTAAGTGTCTAGGCCTTTAAGCTTTAACTGCTACTGGATCCTCTAGCTCTCCAGCATGAAGGTGGCCATTTTACTACTGGCTCCCTGGCTCCCCAGTGTGAAGGTGACCATTTTGAACTCTAGTGCAACTGTTTCTGTAGCTTGAATTTAATTTCTCTAACAGACATGAGGTTACTAACATTTTCTGTTTTTCGTGATAGTTTAATAATTTTGCCTTTCAAGGAATTAATCAATTTCACTGAATTCAGTCAAAGCAATACCAGCGTCTATAAGTCTGCAGTAATATTCTCCTGTTACAGATTATTTTTGTGTTCTCCTTATCTCCTCTTATCTCACCGTGACTCTTCTACCTCTGACCCTGTAAGCCTACCTAATAAATCAATTTGTATAATTGTATGTAAATTAATTAATTAGAGAATTTTTTTCTATGTTCTTTAACAATATGACTTTATTTTCTTGTAATAACTTTGGTTTTTGTCATCAGGGAAATCTGACATAAAATATATAGGAATAGATTTCCTATTTTATGTTTATTCTGTTCCTCTACAGAAGTGTAACTAAAAAAACAAAAAAAACACAAACAAACAAAAAACCATCTTGCTGGGGATATAGCTCAGCGGTTTGGTGGCCTGCCTTGCAAGATCAAGGACCCAAGTTCAATCCCTGGTACCAAAAACAAAAACAAACAAACAGAAGTGTAACTAATACAGATAGTAAATGATATGCCATGAAAATATTATAAGAAAGCTATAGTGCTTAAATCAAATAAATCAGACCAGAAATTATGCCAGGGATAAAGTAGCACCTTTTATTATAATAAGTGAGTCAATTCATAACAAATGCATAACAATCCTAATGTGTATGACTTGTTTCAAAGCTTTAACATACATCAAGAAATACCTGACCTAACTGATAACAGATAAAGCAATAATTATGGCTGGAAATGTCAACATTTCTATGTGAGCATTAATATACATCTTCGTTGATCACAGTAAAACAAATTTGAAATCACTAATAAAATGCTGCCTAAAAACTTTGGAATTAATATTATTGAAATAACTCATATTAAATACAAAATCATAAGGGAGAGAAGAAAATATTTTGGACTAAATGAAAGTGAAAACATAAAATATCAAAATTTTTGAGATACCCATACTAAGTTGAGAAAAGAGATAATAAAAATTAAAGGCAGAAATCATTGAAACAGAAAATACACAAAAATAGAGAAATTTCACATAAACCAAAAGCTTTTCCTCTAAAAAGATAAATAAAATTGATAACCCTCCAATTAGAATGACCATCGGAGGAGATAAGGAGAAGACAAAGAAGACAAAAATAATCTGCAACAGGAGAATATTACTGCAGACTTATAGACACTGGTATTACTTTGACTGAATTCATGCAACTGATTAATTCCTTGAAAGGCAAAATTATTAAACCATCACAAAAAGCACAAAATGTTGGTAATCTCATGTCTATTAGAGAAATTTAATTCAAAGTTTAAATCCTTTTAAAAAAGAGGGTTTCAGGACTAGTTTTTTCAGTCAAATATTTAAGATGGAATTCTATAAAATTCTATCAAATAAGGAAATAACAGTTCTATAAAAACTCTCTTAGGAAATATAATGGGAGGAAATCTATTCCTATATATTTATGAGGTCAAATTTCCCTGATACCAAAAACAAAGTCGTTACAAAAAAATAGAGTCTAATATTGTTAAAGAACATAGACAAAAGCCTCTTAATTAATTTGTAACAAATATAATTCAGCAATATTAAAAAAACCAATAATACATATCTACCAATTAGAGTATATATCGATAAACCAAGGTCAGTTTAACCATAGAAATTAAATCAATGTGGGCCGGGGATTTAGCTCAGTGATTTCGCTGCCTGCCTCTCAAGCTCAAGGGCCTGAGTTCAATCCCTGGTACCAAAAACAAACAAACAAACAAACAAACAAAAAAGAAATTAAATCAGTGTAATTCACCATATTAACAGAATGAAGGAGACACAGAAAAGGATTTGAAAAAAATCATTACAATTTCATGATAACTTTCATCATGCTAGGAGTAGAAGCAAATTTTTTCCATATGATAAAATACATCTGCAAAAAGATCATAACATAGTAAAATAGTAATGCTTTGACCCTAGTCAGAAAAAGGCAACAATGTTCATTCTCCTCATTTCTATTCTGTTCAGCACTGTATGGAAGGTCCTAGCCAGTATAATAAGGAAAGAAAAAAAGGAATTATTAAAATGTCTTTATTTGAATGATTGTGTGTATATAAATTAGAAAGGCTAAAAAATCTCCCTGTTAGAATCATTTCAAGTGATGCATGAATTAATTATAGAACATATGTGGCACATGCAGTAGACGATACCTGGCAATAAAAAGTGAAAAACTCCTGATACAAGCAACGATGTGAGAAAATCTGAAAAATATTATGATGAGTGAAAGAAACTATTTCAAAGTAGTGCATAGGTTATAATTCCAAGTGTGAGAAATTATAAAACAGAGAAAATTACAATAGCTGAAAAAGATTGCAGTTGGTGGGCAAAAGAGTGTGGAGATATGAACAGCAGAGACATAAGAACAATTTTTAGAGGAATGGAAATGTTTTATATCTTGATTAGGACAATGGTAGCTCAACTGAATACCTTTGTCAACACTCACCAAACTGTAGACTACACTGTATTTATTTTATTGCATTTACTTGTAGTTCAATAGTTCTGCTTCCTGAAAGTCTGAACCTACTATCTCAGTGATATTGTTGTCAGTCCAAAGTGAAGGACTTGTCAGTTGCTCTCTGTGGCTCTTGTTGACTCTTGGAAAGAGTTCTATCCCCAGTAGGACTGGTAAGTGACTGACTCACTGCTCTAATTCTCAAATTCTCTCTTCTGAACCTGAACTTTCCCAATGACTTGATAATGACCTTTGCCCATTTTCTTTTTTGTTTCTTTGCTTGTTTTGCTACTAAATTGCAAAACAGTTGGATATTGATCCCTAATAAGGCATATGGTTTTCAAATATTTTCTCCTTTTCTGTATGTAGTTTACCTTTAAACTCTATTGATTTCGTCCTTTGCTGTGTATGGTAGAAGTTTTTAGGTTGATATAATTCCATTTGTCTATTTTGGCTTCTCTTGCTGTGCTTTTGGTGTGACATCCAAGAAATTATTGCCAACCTCACTGTTATAAGACTTTCTTCCTGTTTTATTCTAGGTGTTATGTACAGCTCCAGGTCTTACATTTAAATATTTTAATTCATTCTGTTTTAATTCTGTGTGTTGGTGTAAAGTACAGGTACAGTTTCATTCTTTTCATTGTGGGCATCCAGTTTTCTGAACAGCACTATTGAAGAGATGATTCTTTACCCATAGTAAACTACTGCTACTATTGATGAAAATTAGTTGATTGTACACATGTGGATTTATGTCTGGGTTCCATACTATATTCTGTTCCATTGGCCTAAATGTCTGCATACTACATACTACATTGTCTAAATTACTTCAGCTTTGTGCTATATTTTTAAATGAGGAAGTGTGACACCTCCTGCATTATTCTCCTTTCTCAATATTTCTTTGGCTACTTTTGTTGTACCCTATGAATTTTAGGGCCTTTTCCATTTCTGTAACAAAACAAATAAAAGTCATTGTAAATTTGATGGGGAAACCTGTATGTTGCTTTGGGTGTTATGAACATCTAAACAATAGTAAGTCTTCCAACCCATAAAGACAGGATACCTTTCCATTTATTTGCTGCTTTTAAAATTTATTTCATCAATGATTTGTAATTTTCAGTGTGCAAATTTGTCACCTCTTTGGTTGTTTAATGCTAAATATTTTATTTTTCTTTATACTATTAAAAAGAGATATTTTTCCTAATTTTCTTTTAAAATAGTTTATTATTGCAGATAAAATGCCAATAATTTTTGTATGCTAACTTTATATCTTGCAATCTTACTGTATTTTTAATAGTTCTAGCAGTTTTTATGGAGTATTTGCTATATATAAGTTTATGTCATCTACAAACATGTAATTTTGCTTCTTTGTTTCTTCATTAGATGCTTTTCCTTTCTTTTTCTTCCCTAATTGCTTTGGCTAAGATTTCCAGTAGCATATTGAATAGTAGTTGTAAGAATGGGAATTTTGTCTTGGTCCTAATGGGCATTTTGCCCTGTGCCTGACATTAAGAAAAAGCTTCTAGCTTTTCCAATGGAGTATGATGTTATACTGTGGATTTTTCATATATGACCTTCATTTTGTTGAGGTAAATTTCTTCTATATCTAGTTTGTTGAACACTTGTATCATGAAAGTATACTGATTTTTTTCAGATTCATAAAATGCATTTATTGAGATGATAACATGGCCTTTATTCTTAAATCTGTTAATATAGCATACCATATTAATTGACTTGCACATGTTGAACCATCCTTGCATGATAGGGATAAATCCCATTTGGATGTGATGTATAAGCTTTTTGATGTGCTACTGAATTCAAGTTGATAGCACTTTCTTGTGCATTTATATTCAACAGATATATTGGCCTACAGTTTTCTTTTCTTTTATTGTACTTATTTGGCTTTGATATAAGGGTAATGCTGGCTTCCTAAAATGAGCAAGTGTCCTCTATTCTTTAAGAGGAGTTCAGGTAGAATTTGGTATTAATTCTTCTTTAAATGTTTGGTGGACTTCACTAGTGAAACTTTCTGGTTTTAGATTCTACTTTCTTGCATATTATGTAGGAAGAATGAATCATGAAAAAAATAGAAAATTTAACTAGATCAGTAACAAATAATGAAATTGAATCAGTAATTAAAATTCTCCCAACAAAAAAAAGCCCAGAACCAGATGTTATTACCCAGTGTATTGGTTTTGTGTTTTTATGTATCAAAGTACTACAAATTATGCTTCTTCTTTTTTGTGTAAGCCAGTTCAATTTTGTAGATTTAATAGATCAGATCGGGAATTTGCTTTTTTTGAGACAGAGTCTCTCCATGTAGTTGAGACTGACCTGGAACTCACTATGTAGTCCAGGCTGGACTCGAACTGACAGTGATCCTCCTGCCTCAGAATCCCGAATGCTGGGATTACAGGCATGCACCCCCACGCCCAGCAGGAATTTGCTATTTTTAAGCAGCGCCTTCTGCTTAGAGTTTCATAAGCCTGAAACAAAGATATCATCTGAGCCTGTGATATCATCTAAGGTGCAGAATCCTCTACTGAGCTCACTGATTAGTGGTAGAATTCAGTTACTTGTAAGACTGAGTCCCTACTTTCTTATAAAGTGTCAGCCCGGGGCTGAATTCACATCCTAAAGTTTACTCTATATTTCATGCCACATGATTCTCTCTATGACAGGAAAGTTTGCCTCTTTAAGGGCAGTAGGAAAACATTTGTCTTGCTTCAACTCTCTCCTGCCAGTCTGTTAAGGAGTTTTAACTAATATACCACAACCACAGGCACGACTATCCCATGACCATTATGAGTATGCAAAATTATTTGGGACTAGGCTACCTAACTCAGATCTCACAGTCTTGAGGTTGGTGTTATCTTGCCTCAGGAACAGGGAAGTATGTGGAAGGCCACACACCCCCTGGCTATATGCGGAATGCCAATAATCTTACATTCCTGAGGCAAGACAGCCTTAGGTGAGGACAGTTGTCAATCTACAGGCATTTGGGTGTAAAGAATATCTGGTTCCTCACTCATTTAATCCTTATCCACCCATTCTCTATAGTTGCTGTTCTTCAGAGGGCCATAATATTGATTGATAATATAGATTGAAAAGTTAACCCCACAATTGGCTTTTTTTGAGAAGCAAGTCTAGATGGAGCCTACATGCCAAGATCAGAGTAATTTGCACCCAAATTACATTCCCACAATTAAAACCTTCTTACTAGAAGGACAGCATTCTAACTACCATATATTTTGTCTATTGTGTTCCTAATTCAAGAATGCTTTGTCTTGTCCTTTGTCAGCCTTGTTTATATTAATTTCCATAGAAACTTCATGTAGCTTGCCTATACCCAGTGATTGCCAATAAATGTCAGGGCTTGGGACTGGCCATTCCCTTTGTTGGTTGCACCAGCATTGGTCATCCTGGCACCCCCTTTTCTCTCTCTTAGTTCTGTCTTTTGGATTTATTTCACAGGTTTGCCTCGTATATCAGGCAGGTGGATGCTGGAACCTAACTGCAGGGGACTCTGGTACTGTTCTGTGAAACATATGCTGCCCCTCCCCCTGCACTTGTCCCTGCCTAATATATAAGGAGGTTTATTCAAGTCTGTCTGCCAGAGGTAGGTCCCCCCTTTATATCTTGAAAATTGTCTCTGTCACTTTCTTTTTATACCCTTGTTCCTCCTAAAAGGTAGCTGAGGGTCTGATCAGCCTTTGGTAATTGGCACCAAAACAGGGATTTGAGACTAGGAGGGGAAGATCCACTGGAGTAGGAAAGGAGCAGAAGTAGATGTTAGGGAACACCACAGGACCAATCCAGCTGCTGGCAGTTTAAAAAGATGAAAGTAAGTCACTGCATGGAGGAAAGGCTTTTCCTAACTGGGATACTTGGATAGAATGTGTCAGTGGAGGGGCAGAGATATGTACAGCTGTTGTGTATGTTAGTGAAACAGGTCAAGGCTCAGATTAGTGCTCATTCTCTTTCAAAAATGTTGCAGGATATTATCAACCGTAATCCCTGGTTCCTGAAGGTGGAAACCTTGGATACAGAGAATTGGGATACAGTAGGAGAAAATTTAAGGAAAGCCCATTCAAGGGGTAAATGAATTGCCCTAGAAACTTTTTATTTTCTGATAAAATTGACATTGGAAACTTTATGTATGGCTACCACTATCACTGCTTCCACTGCTCCCCCTGATGAAAGAGAGGGAAAAGACTGCGTAGATGGTAAAGAACTCCCTTCATGGCCTATGGCCTCCTGGAGGCTAGTGGAAGCCAAGCTTGCTTGTTTAAATATCAAGAGTTCATTCACCAAGCTACCATGGCAGGGGATCCAATTGGGCCTTGTTGCTTCCTTGTTCTCATCAGACCAGACCCTGATGATCTTCCACAGGTGATACAAGAACATCAGGAAATAGAGCATAAGGCATTAAAGGAATTAAAACAGAGCATAATGAACAACAAGGTGCAAGGGCCTTTTATACTGGGGCTCTTGAACACCTTTTGGGGACTCTGAGGATGGCCTCATGGGACATTGAACATCTGGCCCATTCCTACTTATCACGAAGCCAATATCTTCATTTCAATATACAGTTATGAGAACTTTCAGCAGAACAGGCACGCCAAAATAGAGTGACCAGAAGGCCAGGTATCACTGAGAATATGTTACCGGAACAGGACCTTTCTCAGACTTAGCACAGCAAATGGCCTATCCTAATTATGTATATGACCTGCTAAGTTTGGTGATGAAAAGGGAATAAGCCACTATCCCTGAGGAGGGTACAGCAGTTCAGTTCTTTCTACATATTTTGTAGGGCTCCTGAGAACCTCATATTCGGTTTCTTGCCAGACTACGGAAGAAGTCCATAGACAGATTCCCCATGCTCAGGTAGCTGAAATAGTAGTACTGCAACTGGCCCTTGAAAATGCAAATAAGGATTGTAAACAAGCCCTCTGGGCTGTTAGGGATGTAAAAGATCTCAGAAACTTATAGTTCACCAAGATATAAGAATAGAGTCTTATAAGAACTCCATGCTGGCTTAGACAATGTTAAATCTTACAAAAGGGACAAAAAACAATAATATTCAATGTTTTAATTGTGAGAAAACAGGGCACATTCATAATCAATGCACTGTTCTGGCTAAATCAGGAGCCACAATTCCACCTTCTACAGAGAGAGATACCAGTCTTACCCGTGGTCTTTGCCAGTGAAAATTATTGGGCAAAAAATTGCATTTTAAATATCATAAGAATGGCACTCCCCTGTGGGAAATGGGAATCTAGCCCAGACCTGGGCCCTTCAAACAACAGGGCCTTTGCAGCACAGACAATGATGAAAAATCTGTCCTGGGTTCCAGCAGATTGCTTCACTCACTCTCAAAACTCCAGAGAGCACAGGATTAGGTCTCCTTATGGCCCAGAAAGTAACCCTTGTCAGGGTAGATAAGCTTGTAAAGATACTCACAGGGACCTGGGGACTACTCCCTGAGGATATTGTTGGATTGATTATGGTTAAAAAGTAGTCTACATTTGCAAGTCCGCATTTGTGATGCCTGGGATAATTGATTCTAATTATGAAGGAGAAATCCAAGTTGTGGCTCATTCTTTGTACATCTGGATTTTGAGCCAGGTGACTATGTTGCTCCACTGACACTTTTTCCTATAGCACGGTTGCCCCTGATACAATACAGAAAGCAACAAAGAGAGGAGGGAGCTGTGGTAGTCCTCCAAGTAAAGAAATTTTTTTTACACCAGAATTAGGGAAGACTGTGTATAGAATGAAAATAAAGGGCAAATATTTTGAAGGAATACCCGATACAGGGGCTGATATGTCTGTTATGGCCATTGAACAGTGGCCTCCCTTCTTACCCACTAAGGGTATTGCCACCTTGTTAGTAGGGTTTGGATGATCTCAATGAGTACTGCAAAGTGCGACTACCCTACCTAATTCAGGGCTAGAAAATCAAGCTAGAACTTTTTAAACTTATGGGGCTTCCATACGGATAAATTTATGGGAAAGAGACCTCTTAAAAACATGGAGAATTATGCTGACTAATGAACCTATTAATATGCAAAGCAAATTATGAAAAAAGATGAGCTATCAATCAGGTTTGGTTTATGAAAAAATTGCAAGGTAATCCTGAGCTGCTGTCAGTTATTCCCAGATTAGACCGTACAGGCATCGCATATCAGTGCACTTTTTGATAGGAGTCATTGATGTTTTTCCCTCCAAGGGAGCATTTACTTCAATGAAAAACATATATCCTGGTCTGGGTGGATCAGTGCCCCTAAATAAAGAGAAGTTAAAACACTTACGTTCTTTAGTGCAAGAACAAATCCAATTAGAGCACTTAGAACCATCTACCAGCCCCTAGAACTCTCCTGTGTTCATGATTCCAAAGAAATGTGGAAAGTGGAGGTTATTACAATATTTAAGAGCAGCAAATGCGTGATGATAGCCAAAGGGAACTTTAAAGCCCAGTCTTACATCTCCTGCAGCTGTTCCTTGAGAGTGTAATCATTGATTGTTATTGATCTTAAAGGTTGTTTCTTACAATTCCCTTACAGACACATGATTGCCTGTATTTTGCTTTCTCTGTACCAAGCATTAACTTTAAAGAACCTATGAGCAGGTATCAGTGGGCAGTTTTACCTCAGGGCATGATAAACAGCCTCATCCTGTGTCAGCATTTTGCAAATCAAACCTCAAAATCTGCTTAAAAGAAACATCCTCAAGCTTATATTATTCATTACAGAGATGATATTTTGCTGTTCATGGCAACAAAAACACACTGCACATTGCTGCAGTAAAGGGGAACCTTAAAGTCACGGCCTTTGCATAGCTTCATACAAAGTAGAGACCTCTAGCCCTTATCTCTGCATAGAAACTTTGCTTGCAGTATGCACCCTGAGACTTCAAAAAAGTAAAAATAAGACAAGATTGCTTATTAACTTTAAATGGTTTTCAAAAATTATTGGGAGATATTAATTGGATTTGATCTAAATTAGGTATTGCTACACATCATTTAAAACATCTCTACAATACTGTACAAGGTGATCCTCAGATTATTCCCCTCAACAGTTAACTCCTAAAGCACAGTTGGCGGAAAAAATGTTACAGTAGTGACAAGTGTACCAGGTTAATGATCACCAACCTCATTCTCTATTTTTTAGATACTCCTTCATTCTCCTAGTGGGCTCTTAGGGCAATTTTACAGCTCTTAATTGTTTCCTATTGAATTGGCTACACCTTCCTAATTAGACAGCAAAAAGCTCTGCGGTTATGTACTAAACAAATGGCAAGAGTAGTAGTGGATGGGAGAACTTGCTGTAATCAATTGTTTGGTAATGATCCTTCTAGGATTATATTACTTATAAACTTATCTCAATATTCTAC
The DNA here is from genome assembly GCF_012274545.1 of Fukomys damarensis. Lineage (NCBI taxonomy): Eukaryota > Metazoa > Chordata > Mammalia > Rodentia > Bathyergidae > Fukomys > Fukomys damarensis. The sequence goes on along the minus strand of NW_022900927.1, from coordinate 821,297 downwards.
TGTATTACAAAAGCTATTTATTGGAAGATTGCTTCTGCTGACTTTGTAGGGCAAATTGACAATCATTTTCCTAGTGACCCTACCTTTCAATTTTTACTTGAATACTCTATTACACCTCAGATTACACAATTAACCCCCAATTTTAATGCACAGCCTCATTTTACAGATGATTTCTCAAAGGGAAAGGCAGCTCACTAAAGTAAGGATTTTCAACATGCTATTTTAACCCCTGGACTCTCAGCCCAATGGTCAGAAATAACTACTATTTTGTATATGATAGAGCTTAAAGCTGACCCATATAAATATTGCTAGTGATTCAGCCTATGCAGTATTTCTGACCCAGCAGCTAGAAAGTGCTACTCTGAAAGTTACTTTATACTGTCCCTTGTTTGATCTGTTCCTTAGATTTCAACAAGTGATCCAAAGTTGCTCTGCTCCCTTTTATATTAGACAAATTAAATCCCATTCTAACTTACCAGGACCCTTAGTGTATGGTAATCAACAGGCTAATTCCTTGATGGTTTATGTTTCTTCCTTTGATTTGTCATGGCATTCTCACTCATATCATCATCAAAATAGAAGAGCCTTAACAAAAGAATTTCAATTGTGCTAGTCTCAAGCTAGGAAGACTGTCTCTTCTGTCCCACTTGTCAGTACATCTCTCATTCTGTTCCTGCTGAAGGATGAAAACCCCGAGGCCTTAGACAAAATAAAATTTGGCAAATAGATGTTACGCATATCTGGTCATTTAGATGCTTACAGTATGTCCATATGTCAATATGTCTACAAATACTTTCTCTCATATGATCCATGCTACTTGCCATAGTGGTGAGAAAGTAGGACATATTCAATAACATTGTTTGTCTGCTCTTGTTGCTGTGGGAGTTCCACATACAATTAAAACTGTTAAAGGTCCTTCATTTGTTAGTAAGTTAGTTATCCTCCTTTTTTCAGCTCTGGCATATTAAATATTTTATAGGCATTCCCTACAATCCTCAAGGCCAAGCAATAGTGGAGCAGGCACATCTCTCCTTAAAAATGGAATTACAAAAACAAAAAGGGAGTTCATCTACCTCCACAAGTGCAATTAGGTCTTGCCACCTTCAATTTAAAGTTTTTAAATCCACTTGCAGACAGCAAAAGTATTCCATCAGAAAGATGAAAGAAGGATGATGCTACGGATAAGCCTAAGGCACACAAGTTTTATGGAAAGATGTCCCAACAGGAAAGTGGGATGGCCCCGTGCAACTAATAACATGGGAAAGAGGGTATGCTTGTGTAAAACAGATAATGGAACACTATTATGGGTGCCATCACAGGATATGTGACTACGGAGTGAGAACAACTCCAAACGTGGTGAAGCTTGCCACTACCATACCCACCAGTATGAGCCTTCTCTCAGGTGATCCTGGCAGAAACACCTCAGCCATTGAGAACCACACAAGCTGCAAAACTCATGACATGGGGTCAAGTAAAGGCGACAACCCAGGAAGCTGAGAAGTTGGTAGTGAGGGCCTCCTGTGTACTGCAGAAAATGTTATTGCTGTGATGGCATCATCATTATACTCTATGTATAAGCCTTATGTCTGGGAAGAAATACACTTCCTTCCTTTGTTATGACTTCTTATGTCATAAATTTTTACATCAAATCATTTCTCCAGAAATTTATCATAATCAGTTAGATTTGGTGCCAGGGCCTTGTATGGTCCTCAAACTAATAGATACCAACATCACCTTAAATTATGTATCACACTTCTTATATCCACCTCTATGTATCAAGCCCAGGTCCTTTTCTGTCTGCTTGTCCACAAATATGGCTGGCTCACCAGAAAAAAACAATTGATGATTATAGGATTGGGATCTATTAATATCTCAAGGGAATGGGTTAACATCACCGTGCCCAATGTTCCCCCATGTGCACAATATACATATTGGGCTGCCACAGATTAGTGTGCCCCTCCCAACCTTGGAGGCACTTTGAAGCAGACAAGAGGTGAAAACTGCACCTAAATCAATTTGCATTTATAGATTGAGACCTCTGAGTAAAATAAGTATAGAGAGACAATAATCATTCAGTTTGGCATGCAGTCAAATAGTATTGGGACATTGACTACTATGAAAAAAATACCTGTTTTGTATTCTGATGCTGAAGGACAACTTGAATGACCTGAGTCCAGTTTTAGCTCTCCATTATTACTGCAGGCAATTATCAAAGGCAGATCAAGACCCTTTCAGGAAACATTTTGGAAATGGGTGATTCCTTATTATAGTGGTCAGTTGTGGAAAGGGAATATGCTAAATTTACTACAAATATTTCTAATGTTCTAATTTAGAAAAATAAGACTTCACTGTATTCCATATGTACATACTTATGGAATCACATCTCATTAATGTGCAAAGATTGTACATGGAGCCATTGTGTGTCATCTAGAGCCCTAGTTAATAAAACCTGGCTAGTCATAGGGTACATGCCAGGAAACTTGGTGCTGGTAAATCTTATCAAGCTGTGAGCCAATACTTCTGCTATTTACCTATTATAATCATTGACTGATCACCTTGTGCACAAAAGGAAAAGGATGTTAGGATTGCTTACTGCTGGAATTGCTTGTTTTTTGTTGTTTTTTTTGTATTATTAATTTCTAGCATTGCTGTATCTTCTGTATTTCTCATTCACTCTATACAGACTGCTCATTTTGTAGATAACTGGACAAGAACTGTGGACAAGGCTTGGAATACAAAATTCCATTGATGCAAAATTACAGTCACAAATCAGCATTTTAAAGACCACTGTTATGTGGATGGGAGATCAGATAGAAAGGCTACAATTACAACTGGGTCTTCAGTGTCATTTTAATATTGCTCAGTATTATATAACTCCTCTCATGTATATCCTTGGGAGCATCTGAAAAGGCACATACAGGGTGCTCTGCATAGTAATGCGAATATTGACTTAGAGGCTTTGCAAGAAGAAATGTTATCTGTGTATCAGCAGATTCAAAATTTTGATTAGCAAATTCAGGTTTGGGATAAATGTGCTGATATTCTTGATCAGCTTAATCCATAGAACTATCTCACTGGCTTGATTATATTAATGTATTTCTGTCTCATATTTGTACTTAGAGTCCACTGCACGGGAAGCCAAACTAGACAACACCTAGATGTCATTCTACCTCAAGTCATGCTGTTTCAACTGCTGCAACTGCACGCACAAAAAGGAGGAACTGTTGGGAACTAGTTACTAACTCAGAGCTCAAAGTCTTGAGGTCAGAGTTATCTTGCCTCAGGAATAGGAAAGTGTGTGGAAGGCTGCATGCCCCCTGGCAATAGGTAGAATATTGACAACTCAGCACTCCTGAGGCAAGACAGCACCTGCTGAGGGTAGTTGTCAATCTACAGGCATTTGGGTGTAGAGAAAATCTAGCTCCTCGTTAACTTAATCTCATCCATCCACTGTCTATGGTTGCTATTCCATGAAACAGGTGGTACCCCTCCTTCTGCCATTCTCACTGGCTAAGAAAAGCAGTCCAACTTGTTTATTTGAGCCTGTCTGCTAGTAGCAGGTCTCCTCCAGTCCCCCCTTCATAGCTCAAAACTGTCTGTCTCTTTCTTTTTATTCCTCATTGTTCCCTTCAGAAGGTACCTGAGGGTCTGATCAGCCTTTAGTATAAAAATAGCCTAATGAAGGAGGTGGCTATCCCATCTTATCCACAAGTCCTATGTACACTTACTCTATGAGCATTGAATCCATCAGGAAATAACACAAGAGACATAGGTATTGTAAGATGGACAGAAATTGGATACATGAAGAGGAAAAGGAAACAAATGTCAATCAAGTAAACAGTGCATCCGATGTATGTTGCAGGGCTGAGAGAGGGATGAAGCTGGCATAGTAAACTACAAGCCGAGTGAAACAAAGGATCATGGGAAGCAGAATTATTGGAGAATGGATTCAGATCCCTCAGATTTTATCACTAGACTGAGAAATGTGCTCTTCAACAGAAAGGCAGGAGGGAAATAGTATATGGCTTTACGGTAGGAAGAATGACACAAAAAAAGATATATTGTAGGATTATAAGGCAAGGGAGTAAGGTTCAGAAATCACTACTATAGCTGGAATCTGACTGATACAGGAGGTGGTGGTCCCCAACCAATGGTGGCAGTAGAAAGGGGAAATTTGAGGCTGTTTAAGGAAAATCTGTGACACTTCTGTTTCTTCCATATATAGTCTTTTTCAATCCACATTATGGTTTTATAACCTGTGTAGAGCTTTATATTCTTAAAATCAGCATCTGTGTATGCATTGACCCGGATAATTATAATAAAAGTGCCTACTATTTATACAGTGCTATTTTAATTTTCACAACAACACTGTGAGATATGCACTATTTTTATAAGCATAATTCTAATGAGAAAACAGAAAGACAGACATTAAAGATTCACATAGCCAGTTGGTAGCTCTGAAGTGAACTCGGGCCTTTTTCCCTCCTAAACACCATGATCCAGTGCCTCTCTAAACTATTGGGTTTACTATGTGTATTCAAAGTGATATAAAGAATTGTGCTTCTATAATTTAATATTCTTTTGTCTCAAGAAGGAGACATCCTTAGAATGCCATCCAGAACAGGGTCAGAAGCATAAAGCTGTATCTACTGGCTAAATTAAGATTGAAAATAGAGAAAATTATTCTAATAATTTCATTCTACAATATCCCAATTACATTAAAAATGTTATGAAATGATGTTCCTAAAATACTAAGTAGAATTTCAGGCTCACAGCAATTCCTCAAAAAATATTACTGCCTCTTCCCCCTTTTGCTTGCTACTTCTCTCCTACATTAATTAAGATGTGAGGGTTAGCTTGACGCAGTTTTAAGGGGGATTGCGTTTATTTGAGAGAAAAAACTGTAATCTCACCAAATTCACATGCTCTCAAGGGGCTGCAAGAAAGGAAGCTAAAGGAGATCACGCACTTAGAAAAGAGGGCGAATTGGCAACCGAGAGGTTTAGGGGGACAGGAAATGTCAAGAAAGAGAAATGCATGGGCTCAATGTCAATAACCTTTCACAGTGACCTTAGAGTCTGAGACAATCTGTGGTTTGATTTACCGGGATAATTACATTGGTTCTGCATTTGCTGTATCAGACAACTAAAAGCTGTGGTTCAGCTGCGGACTGAACTGCCCTTTGGTAATTGACTTTTCTCCCTGAATGAACTGCACAACAGCAGTTCAGCCCCCGCCACAGCTAAAGGAGACCCCTCTGCTGTTCTCCAGCTAAAAGTTCAGATTCATCCTCTAGGCTACACAAGGCCAGGTGTGCATCAGTTCATCTTCAAGTACCTAGTGTGTCTGCCCCATCTATTAAAGAGCCTTAGTCAAATGAGCCACTAGATAGCTCAAGTGTGATTAAGTAGCTACCACGGATTTTCACATCCACCTTTACTATCTCCAGTATTCCAATTAAAAGCTCTAGTTATTAGTTTTATTAAATGCTGAGAAGGAGATGACACAAACTTGCTTCCTGGGCAGGTTAACACAAGCTCCTCCTCAGCCTTCCATTCCTCGTTTAGGGAATATTCACAGAGGGAGAGCAAAGGCATTTGGGGTTGTATGGAAAATTTGACTCAACCTAAAAGCCCAGCCAACACCACAAAATGGATTGGAGTCAAATCAGATAAATAGAAAAGAATACAAAATATCTTTGAATGACAGCATCAAAAAGGTTAAAACCTTAATAGAATCTGTTTCACAACATACACACCCCGGGTTAGCATCCTAACAGGGGCCTGTGAGTGTGGATTAAGTAATGTTTCCTTTCCCAGACCCATGGAAATGTAATGAGATGTTCACACAAATATACATTACTCTTGGGTTTGGTTTTAGGAACTAAGGAAAATATGTTTGAGAAATCACCTCAATTTCCCCCGTATTATTCATGTAACTCCGATATCTCAGGAAAACAAAATGTACAAGACTCCTATGCCAGTTAGCATGTGAAAATATCTGGCAACAGTCTGTTTTCACTTCTTTGATAAACTATGTTGTCTTTTTCTTTTAATGGAAAGGGATTACTAAGGCTTACCAAATAAACAGCAGCTGCCTGAGAAACAGTGACCCTTATATTTTACAAAACCAAGAAATCAATCCTGAATAGAACATGGGGGTCTTTGACAGACTAATAGAGGGCAAACTTCAAGGTCAATAACCATGAAAAGATCTAGGTCAGATGAGGATCTGGGCTAGTGATACATTTTGATACTTTCTATTTTAAGCACCTCAAAATTGAGATGCTTATACACAGCTTATCCAATTTTAAAAAAAAATCTTTAGTCTGCAAAATTGTGTTCTTCCAGGACTTTTTGCCTGTGTTTGGTCTGGAAATGATATTATTTATAATATTATATCTTAAAATGTGGAGGTGCGCCCAAAGGGAAGAAAAGACATGAACCAGATACTTTCAAGCCTAAAACAAAACAAAACAACAAAACAAAACAAGACCTGTTTGGTTTTCTAAATGTTTTGTTTTAAGGATCAAAGGATAGAGGCAAGCTACATGTTAAAAAGTCTAAATAAATTTCCTTTTTCTTTGCCAAACAAAAATTGGTATTTTTCAAGCAAAAATTTTACTATATATTGAACAAGCAAAGGAAAGGGAAGGAGATAAAAGAAAACCAGTTTAGGCCTTGGAGATGTAGCTCAGTACAAAGGCCCTGTGTTCAATACTTGGTACCAAAAATAAAACCAAAAAATCCAGTTTAGAATTTAATTTTTTTTTTTTGCTTTAAGTTTTGTTTATTTCCCCAAGACAGCCTAGCCTGCACTCTACTTGGATAAATTTACAAGCTAGTTTTCTGCTGCTTCTAGTTTTAAACTTTAACCATGTTTCTGATGATGAGGAATGCTGCAAAAATACCCTAGTTTAACAGAGTTATGATCACAAAATAATTTTTATACATTCTGCAGTGTTCCAGAATTACCAGTTTATTTTTAAACACAAAACAGATATAGGTGTTAATGGATTTCCTACAGTGAGTCACCTTATGAAGAGTTTTTATTTTTACAAACTAATTTATGTCACATTTAATTTAGCGTGTATAACTTCAAAACTGAGTCAGTATTCCAATGTATTAAAAAAAAAAACTTGCCTAACTTTAATGAAAGTTTTAAAAATACAAAGTTTTTTCCCTAAAGTGGCTCAAAAATAGATTGTTCATGGGTGCCTACATCTAAGATAAAAATATTCTAAAACAACTAAGCAGATCAGGCATACTATTAAAGTTGTTCAAACCATTACTTGATTTGTTTGTTTGTTTGTTCAGTTGGTTTTTTTGAGACAAGGTCTCACTATGTAGTTGAGATTGACCTGGAACTCACTATGTAGTCTAGGCTGGTCTCAAACTCACAGCAATCCTCCTGCCTCGGCCTCCCAAGTGCTGGGATTACAGGTGTGCGCCACCACGCCTGGCTCGTTACTTGATTTGTACACGTACTCATACCTCTTCGTGGGGCTTTACTCAGTGGTACATATGCACCAAATTCCATTTTAAACGTTTCCACATCATTTTCATAGAAAACAAAGTTTGAAGACAAGCAACACTTAAAACACAGCACATTATTCTATCACAATTGAAACTTTTTGTTCTTTGCAAGACTCAACAAAATCTAAAATTGAACTAGGCTGTATATTTATCTCATGCAAAGTTCTCTGTTATCTCTGAAAATGAAAAGGATGGCCTTTTCAGCACATTTTATTGTTTTATAACTATTACAGCAACTTGTGTACAGCAACACAGTGTATTTTGAGGGGAATTTATGATTTTTTTCATGCAAAAATCTACACAAATTAGTTTTGATGATATGGAAAGCTTTTCATAGCATCAAACATTCATCTGGTACAAATGCACAGGAAAACCTTCCTGAAGTTTTCTGACTTGAGAAACAACTAAAAAATGTCATACTAGGTAAAGTAAATAAAAACTGGAAAAAAAAGGGGGGATGGGGATGGGAGGGAGAGAGGGAAAACAGAAAACTCAGGCTGCAAAGTAAACCAGTGTCTTTTTCTTTGTGTCCAGTGTACATTAACACTTTGGTCTCATTTTGATGATTTACTAGGTTTGTTATCAGCCCCCTGAAGGCGAATCAAACTTGCAAGTGTTCGTGTACAGCACCACAACCGCTCTCTTGTACACAGTCACTCAGACGAGGAGTCTGCTCGTGAGCGAAGAGCCCTAGATTTGAAACACGAACCTTGCTCTATCACTAAGCCAGACATTCACTCAACACCGTCCGTTCACACAGTGCTTCATAGCAAGGCCCGGGCTCATTTCCTTGACTTACATGGGTATTCTTTTCTCTTTTATGCTTACAAGGCTTGAAGATGAGAGTATTTCACTTTCTCCTCAACTGGTACAGAGTAAGCCAACGTTTCTCCTCAGGCACTGAAGATCTGTGACCTGTAGCCCTTTTTACTTTGAAGAACCTTAATAGGCATCCATGTAAAGTTTTCATTACATTTTGCCACTCATTCTCACTCACACCCACTCGCCATCTTGACCTCATTTGGGCATTTTTGGTGATTCCAAATGAAACTGTCACATTTTCTTTCTTGATTTAATGCAGCAGCAGATCCCATGAGCAAAGCTTAATGGATAAAACCCATGTGTGTGTGTGTGTGTGTGTGTGTGTGTGTGTGTGTGTGTGTGTGTACTCAGTGCTGCCTTGTACCTAACTTCCACAACATCTTTCTAAAATTGCAACCCTTCTGCTGGTACCATGGCAGATAAATTGAAACCAAATGTTCCACCTTGAATTGCTTCTGGAACAATGCTAGGATCTTTCAATATCATCTGAGGAGAAGAACTGACCAAAGATCTCACAGGCCAATTTAAAGATGAATTCATTTTCACGATTTTTGAAGTTGTTCAATTTTCTCCAGTCCTCCACATTCTTCTATAAGATTGGCTATGGTTTCTGCCTCATCTTCAGTCATTTTTAATATATTACTTAGTCCATCAAGTACTACTTGTACAACTTGTGCATCTTTTACAGTCAACAAGTTGCAAGAGGGCGGGATAACATTTTGTTAGATAAGGTAGGTCACTCAATCTTTCCTTCCACTAATTGTTAAGTTACTTACGGCCCAAGCAGCTTCTTTCTGAGTTCCAAAATTCCCCTTATCCAAAAGGTGTATTATCACTGGTACGAGATTGGCATCAATTACAGCCTGAACCTCCTGCTGATTTCCTGCAGTGATATTAGATAGGGACCAAACTGCTTCTTTATTTTCTCCATGGGCTGTGTAAAGAGTGCTGAAAAGTGTAAAAGAGCATCACAGTTCAAAACACCTTGTGTTTGCTCATGGGTTCCTGTAACAATGTTACTCACAGCTGGAAGCACAGCAGCCTGTACTTGAACTGCCTGGTGGCTGAGTAGAGGAAACAGATGAGGAACTATTCCAGAGTCTGTTACCATCTGTATCTGCTCGTTGCCAGCATCAGTAAGATAAGAAAGGGCCTAGGCTGTTATGTACCAATATATTTATCTCCATGTGAGGCACTGAAACACAAAGGGTTGCAAGAATCTCCTGTGTGGTTTCCATTGGTGGTGCTGGGTCCTTGCGGTGACACAAATTGACCATAGCCCAAGTAACATTTCTTAAGAATGTTATAGGAAGCCTGGCACGGTGGTGCACGCCTGTAACCCCAGCACTTGGGAGGCTGAGGCAGGAGGATCCCTGTGAGTTCAAGACCAGCCTGAGCTACACAGTGATTTCCAGGTCAGCCTGAACTACATAGTGAGACCCTGTCTCAAAAAACAAACAAAAAAGAATGTTATGGGAATAGATGGACCCATAAGTGAAAGTAAAGATTTCACAACCCCAAGACTTATGACAATCTCTACACTGGGGTCCATCACCTAGGACATTTCCCAGTGCACACTCAGCTTGCTCACAAACATTTGGATGGGGAGAATGGAGAAGCCTCAAGAAGAGTGGCACAGCATTAGACTGAACCACTGCTTGAGTTTGTCCAGAGCTTCCAGATGCAACATTGGTCCAAGCCCTGTAAAGGAGGGTGGTCATCTCTGTCAAGACAATGGGCTAAATAGGCAATAGTCCAGATTTCATTAAGTCATCAAATGGTGGATTTCAACTGCTGCACAAAAGTTTCCTAGCAGCTTGAACTGCACTTAATTGAATTCCTTGGTTATCCCTGAAAACATTTTGAACAATAGCTTCTAGAGAGGCATTTTCCACTCTGTAATCTCCATATCAGAATCTTCACAGCTATCTCCATGGGGTACGTTCCCTTCTCTTGAAGAGATGTTCATCTCTTTTATTCTTCCTTAGTTCAACTACAACTTCATTTTCACTGTCTTCTCATAGTCTCCAAGTTGCAGCCTTTGTTCTTGAAATTCTTTTTTGTGTGTGTGTTTTCCTCCATTTATTATTTTTTATCAGTACAAGTTTGAAGTACTACTGATTACATTTATAAAGAAGTTGGCACATGTATATAACACATCTTAATACTGTTTTTTGTCCTCTTTCCTCTTCCTTCTCTCTCCCTCTGTCTCTCAGTCCTCTTCCCTTTTGTAAAAGATCTATCTCCCTGCTTCCTATTATCTTTTTACTCTTCATGTTTTGGGTTTCTCATATAAATCATACCATTTCTCAGCTTATGTGCCTGCTTTTCTTTCACGTAATATTATGGTCTCAAGGTGCATCATTTTTCTACGTGTGACTCATTTATCCTTCTCTGTAGCAGAGTAAGTTGTGCTCCGCTGTGTGCTCCACATTTTCTTTATCTGTTCATCTGCTGGTGGCCACAGAGGCTGCTTCCCAGATTTAGATATTATAAAGTGTTCTGCTCTAAACAAGAATATGCATGTATTACTGTAATAGGATGTCTTCAACTCTTTAACGAAGATACATAAAAGGGGAATGGCTGAGTCAAATGGACTTTTTAGGTTTAGTATTTTGAGGAACCTTCACACTGATCTCCATAGAGGTCGTACTACTTTACATTTCCACCAAGCGAGTAGAAGGTTCATTTTCACCTACAACCTTACTAGTATTTATTATAATTTGATTTCTTGATAATAGCCATTCTTGAGCCGCTGGTGGTCCAATTTCTCCTCATCTGCTCTCCCCTCTGGCCCTATCCCTCACCACACCCCGGCGCCCTGACCCAGCCCAATGCAGCTCCAGCTCCAGCGAAGACGACTTGGGGGTGGGGGCAGGTGAAGGTGCAGCCTGCCGAGAGGGGGACCCCTGTCTCCCTAGAATTGAACTTGTGGGGAAACACAAAGCACTTGAGGAGTGAAAGCTGGATATTTTCAAATACACGTCAGCTCCCATGCTAAGTTGTGTCACCTACAATGGACCCACTCTTCCGTACCGTTTATGAGCAGCCTCCTTCCTTGACCACTAAAGTCTGGTCTGAGCACCTGAATTTAATGTTTCAGTACATTAATCCGGAAAACCTGTAGTAGATGCCAAACAGGGTTAATTATTAGGTGATAAGCCTGTAACTTTTTCTTCCATCCTTCATAATGCGGAAGCTCTTGCTTCCAAGATAATTAAAGGTCGGGCGATTTGCAAGTATGTTTGCTTTGCCCCCCACCCCGTTTTTTTAATAATATGGATTCTTTTCAGTTTCTCTTCCCTTAATAACTGGCTTAGCACCTTTCCATAATAAAAAGGTCAGATAGGCTTCACACAAAGCACCCATAATAGCTGGCAGCCTATCCCACTGCTATTAGCCCTCCCGCGTGTTTGGCAACCAGAAAGCTGGAGCATGCAGCTACAGGAGACAATGGAGTATTTCTGGGAGCACAGCAGTAAGGAGGTGCAGAAAAGAAGGTCACTGAAAGATGGGATCTGCCGCAAGACGGCCTGGATCCTTCAGAAGAAGGGAGCTGGCTTCCTTGCAAGACAGTGAAATAATTCTGAGAGCACCGTGCAGTGGGGTGTGGATTGTAAAAACGGGCAGCTACGGGGCTCAGGTTCACACAATGCAACAAACAGGCCAGCGTGGCTTGCTTGTCATCAATGTGAAGGCACAGCGCGTAGCTAAAATGTAGAGTATTCCAATAACTTTTTAAGGAGCCCAGTGCAAAAATACAAACCATAGTCCCTTGAAATGCATATCCCAAGATTTTTATATATAGTGTCAGGCTGAACTATAAGAAACTGCCAATACTTGAGCATTTTCAACCTACAAAAAAAAAAGGCAATTTTACATGGTTCTGTTTATGTTTATAAGTAGAATGGTGTAAAGATCTTATCTGAACTTGAAAATCAGTCTAAGCCTGTGCATTTTCCAAATCCAGTGTATTTAAAACCTAAACACTATGACGTTTGCGTTTTTCCTTTTTTTGCAGTATTTCTCTCTTTCTCTCTCTTTTGCATTTTCTTGGATACCAAGTGTTTCACAGATATCTGGCCCCACAAGCCACATTGTGGGAAGATTTAACTCTCAACTTAATATGAAATCATGGATGCAATTTTGGTTAGGCCGCTGAGCTTCACACAGGAAATATCTGTGTCCATTGGCCGTGTACTGTATATCTTGTCCCTGCCAATGTGCCAGCAAATGTCAGTTCTCGGTGTCCTAAAAAAGACTGGGGCAGGGGTAACTGCTCAACTCTGAAAAAACAATTTCCACTGTCTTGTGTCTGAACAAATCTGGTGTGTTCTACAGCATCCTTTACCAGGTGACAGAAAGTACCAGTGTATGAGTCAAAAGACTTCCTATAGACTGGCTGGGCCTTAGGCCCTTTACAAGGGGGTGGACCTCATGTGAGGAGTACCCTTCTTTAAATTCTGTTTTTGAATATTGCATCTATGATTCACAAAACTGTTAGGGCAGCCTAATGAGGCAACATAAGACTTGCTGTAATCTGCCAGAATTTGTCCCAAAATTTAAAAGAACACAAATATGAATCAATGAGACAAAATTATAGTATACTGTACATCTGTTGTAGGAAAATTCCTATCATCACTACCCTTATATAAATGATTGCTCATCATGTAAGTAGGAGACAAACCATTTAATAATTTCTAGGTCAGTGATCTTTTGTCCAACTCAAAAATAAAGTGGTTATTTTCTTTTCTTCCAAAGTTTAGCATACAGGAAGCCTAATGAGAATGAGTTGCCAAAAGGAAAAATACAATGCTGTCATCAATGGCAGTGCTAACAATATCAGATCAGGCTGGGGCAGGGTGGGGGGAGAGGAATAAAGAAGTTCATATTAACTTTAAGGCAAAATTCTCAGAAAAAAAAATAATTTCCAAATGTCTGAATTGCAAATTGCCAAGAACTGGGATCAAGTCTTGATCCTTCCACTGATATCTCTGATGCTGGGAACGAGTCAATTTCTCCCTCCCTCAAGGTCTTGAAACTGATGTTTTATCTGGATCTCTGATGTCATAGTCACCAGGGTTCCCCAAGAATACAGGGGAATTATATGGCATCTTAGATTCCTTCCAAAGGTGCTGTCACTGTTTTTCTCCTTAATTAGCTGATATTGCCAAATTCTCCCCAAGGCATTGTATTTATACCAGAAAATTCTTATTTAGAAGGCTCACGTTACAAATGAACCTGAGCACTTTATCTAGATTGGCATATTCAAGCCCATCCACTAATTTATGTTAGTGGATTCAGTTGAGGGAGCATATTGAAAGGACTGCAACTCAATTACTTGAAGGCAAACGACAAATTAAAGATTACATAAAATCTCATTTATAAGAGTAAATATGTGTGTGCATATGTGAGTCTGTACACAGATGCACCAAGGCAGGGAAGTAAGCATGTGTGAACTGGAAAGCCCTCCGGGACAAGGATATCATTGGGACAACTCTGCTTTCCAATGAGCATGTTCAGTGATGGCCCCAGAGCGGTTGGTCCCTAAGGTAAAGCCCACGCCAGCCAATGACTGCTCCGTTCCTGTCTCAATGACAGACAGTTACAAAGAGAAAGGAAAAGCAGGCCTCGCCCTTTGTAGATTTGGAAGATGCACTTAACAGTGATAGAAGGAGCCAAGACTGGACAAAGAAAGAACTGGGACAAAGGTGAACAAGCATTCTGAAAAAGAAAAAGCGATGATTGTGGAAAGGGAAGAAGGGAATCCTGAAGCACAGAGGTGAAAGGGAATGATAAAAGGAAATCCTGCAGACAACAATGAGGAAAAAGTGAGTTAGGAAGGAAAGAAGAGGATGCAGCTAGGGAAAAATTCATGAGTGAAGGGCCGGGGATTTAGCTCAGTGGTGTCATCACCTGTCTTGCAAGCACAAGGTCCTGAGTTTGATCCCCAATACCAAAAAAAAAAAAAAAAAAAAATCAGGAATGAAGACAAATCTTTACCTTCAAAGCCTGCAAATTGCAAATTCAGTGATTAATGAAACCCGAAAACAACAACAGCAGGAAGCTTTCATTGAAATAAGACAAGAGAAGGGGAAATATATGAAGCCATTATTGTTCATTGTTTCCTTAGAACAGGTTGGGTAAGCAGTTTAAGTCAGCTGGGAGAAGAGTCTCTGAGTAAGACCAGACCTGGTGTGCTTTCCTATGGCGATCAGCAATGGGGAAGTACAGGACGGCTCTCATAAAGAGTGCATGTGTTCCACTGAGGTACTTGGGGAAGGCAGTTGGAAAGAAAGGCAGTAGGGGCTGGGGAAAGGCAATGCTTGGCGTGCATGTGTGTGACACTCACGTGCATGTGTCCCTCCATCATGTGCAGTGCAGCCAGGAATCTATACATTTGGGGGATGAAGAGGGGAGATGGTATGCCCCTAGCCAAACAAAGGTCTGCTGTGTTTTCAGAATGTCCATTAAGCTGGGCATGGTGACACCTGTAATTCCAGCACTTGGAAGGCTGAGGCAGGGGGATCACTGTGAGTTCAAGACCTGCCTGAGCTACATAGTGAGTTCCAGGTCAGTCTCAACTACCTAGTGAGACCCTGTCTCACAAAAACAAATAAAATAAAATAATGCCCATTAGCCAGACCTCATCTTTTTACCAGCCACCACCATTTTTTTTACCCTAATGTCCATCTATATGTTGAAAACCCCTGCTTACTCCAGGTTGACAGCAAACTTCTAGAGGCAGTGTCCACCATAATCACCATAATACTTGTAGAGGTTGCTTTGAGCAGGTATAGGTGGTTGTTACTCTGGCAGTAAACCACTCTGTCTGAAAAGGGGTCAAGCAATTCACAATAAGCCACAAATGATCACTGTCTTCATTGAATACATACAGAAACATGTGCATGGTTCTTTGTACCATTTTTCTGCCCAGGGTTTACTTCAGTTGTATAATTATTCTCATTTTACAGAGGAAAAAAATCAAGGGAAATAAACTAACCTACTTAGGTTATCTGGGGCTTTTATGTATTGTGTAGTGCTCATGACTCCCTAACTCAGAACACTAATTTCCTGCTCCCACAAACCATAGTGAACACTGAGGAGTTTCAAATTTTACTTTGAACATCTTGACCTCACTCAAATTTCACACATAAAAAAGGTAATCATTAAGAGTTTACCTCCATGTATCATTCTCCCACTTACTGACCTTTGAGTAGTGAGTTGAATTTTGCACATTGCCAAGAACCAATTGCCCAAATTACCAATGAGCTAAAAGTACCACTGGCTAAGTCAGAAATGCCAAACACTGGCTGTTCAGACTCCAGAAAGATAGAGCTGCCCTTCTCTCAAGTGTTTCCAAGAAGGGAAATTGCTCAGGAAGAAAAATCATGAGAAAGAGCCTTGTCTTACTCAGGAAAAGATTGGGAATGTCTGGATTGGGGCATTTACTGGATTTTCAAAGTTTATCCTAATTGAATTCAGATCCTAAATAATTTTGAAATACATATCTCTAAAGTGTCCAATTGCTGAAATCATCACAAATAGGCCTAATATTTAGCTGTTAGAAAAGAATTTTGGCTGTTGTTCAAACTGTGTTAGGTTTTCTGGATGGAAAAACTTCTATATTTGGAAGAGATAACATTTAGATCATTTTGATCAATTGAAGGAAGAAAGTAAAACAATTATGTCCCCAGACAGTCAGCATATACTGATAGGAACAATTTCTTCTATGTGGAATACAGAAAATTTGATCATAAGATAGAGGGAAAGCAGAAGGAGGAAATCATAAAGATCAACAGAGGCATATGCTCACTTCAGCAACACATATACTGAAAAAAAAAAAGAGAAGTGGGAGCCAAAGCTCACCTGAGGAAATCGTAATACGATCTTAGCAATGAGACAAACTAGAGAAGGTAAAAGTAGGAGTACCCTGAATTTAAGAGAACAAAGAGTTTCACAAATATCAAGATTAAGAAAGGTTAAGAGAAACAGACTTGCACTGGAGGACGGTGCCCCCCTACCCATGATCGTCTGCACTGCAGGAGAAAACAGATGCACTAAGAGACAACCTACAAAAACAACCTGGAAAAAATTTTACCAGCTGTTCCTCAGACAAAGGACTATTGTCTAGAATATATAAGGAACTTAAAATAATCAGACACCCCCAAGTTTAAAGACCCAATTCAAAAATGGTCAATTAAAATGAACAGACATTTCTCTGACAAAGAGTAAAAGCAGCATATAAACATATCTAAAAATGGTCAACATAACTGGTCATTCGAGAGATGCAGATGAAAACAACACTGAGATTCTACCTCACCCCACAAAGAATGGCTGCTATCAAGAAATTGATAACAAATGCTGGCAGTGTTGTGGGGAGAAAGGAACCCTTCTCCATTGTTGGTGGGAGTGCAGACTGGTAAAACCACTGTGGAAATCAATATGGAGATACCTCAAAAAACTAGGATTCGAAGTCCCATTTGACCCAGCCATAGCTCTGCTGGGTATCTTCCCAAAAGAATTGGAAGAATCATACCACACTTATGTATGCTCACCCATGTTTACAGCGGCACAGTTTGTAATAGCTAAAACTTGGAAACAGCCTAATTGTCCATCAGGTGGAGACTGGATAAGGAAGGTGTGTGTGTGTGTGTGTGTGTGTGTGTGTGTGTGTGTGTGTTTTTAAAGAATCATACCACTTATGTATGCTCACCCATGTTTACAGCGGCACAGTTTGTAATAGCTAAAACTTGGAAACAGCCTAATTGTCCATCAGGTGGAGACTGGATAAGGAAGGTGTGTGTGTGTGTGTGTGTGTGTGTGTGTGTGTGTGTGTTTTATCAAATAGAGTACTACTACTCAGCCATAAAGAATGAGAAATTAGAGACATTTATAGCTAAATGGATGCATATTGAGGCCATACTCTTTTTTTTTTTTTTTATTGAGGTTATTGGTACAATCTAGGTATACAATACAATTACATTCATCATTGGGATTCTGTACCTTTACATAATAGGTCTTGATTCTCATTTTTCCCCTTGTCCCTGCCCTCCCTTCACCCCCTCCTCCCCTCCCCATTTACAAACACTTTATTTCCATTTTTTCAGTTTCTCATATTTTTTTCCTCTCCCTTATTACCTTTCCCCCACCCTTCCCACTTTCCTTACACCTTTAGCCCTTTACTTCCTATTTCACATTATTAATTATCTCATTAGGATCCTGTGTACTATTGTAGTTTTTCACACCAAAGAAACTATTCGGTATTTCAGTTAAAGAAATCTCTGTATGAACATTAAAAATAGGGAATCCTAAAATAAAACTAAAAAGAAAAGTAAAAGAGAAAAGGCAATGATGTAACATCAAAATAATCCTTAATTCTGGAGATGAAAATGGTCCCTGAAC
>NW_022900927.1:793567-801650 GCF_012274545.1 Fukomys damarensis | reverse complement strand
GCATCTTAATCATCATCTGGAAAGAGAACATTCTAGAGTAATATCATTAAATGTAGCTCTGATAAAGCATGGTCCCTACTATGTATCATAAAGCAGGTACTAGATATTTTACATTCATAGAGGTATGATACAGTACTGTCCTACATCAATAATACTAGATTCAGTTTTGGTTTGAAATTTACTTTGTCTGCAAATAAGATTGCTACCCCTGTTTTTTTCTGGGCTCCTGTCACATGGAGAATTGTTTTCTATCTTTTCACTTTCAGTCTATTGGCTTCTTTTTGCACTAGGTGTGTTTCTTGTATATAACATATTATTGGATTTTGCTTCTTATTCCATTTTGCCAGTCTATTTCTCTTGATTGGTGAGTTGAGGCCATTGACATTGCTGGTTATAACTGATATGTACTGACTTATTATTGACTTGTTATTGAGGCCATACTCTTAAGTGAAATAAATAGAACACACCATGTGTAAATACCAAATAGTTTCTGTGTTGTGAGAAACTGAAAGTGTAAATAAAGATCAAAACATATCATATATAATGTGAAATAGGAAGTAAAGGTTTAAAGAAAAAGGGGAAGTGGGAGGGGTAGGGGAGAGGAAAGAGGGGAATGGAATTAATATGAGAAAAATGGCAAAATGGAAACAAAATCTTTGTAAATAGGGAGGGGTGGAGGTGTTGAAGGGAGGGCAGGGGAATGGGGAAGAAATAAGAACCAAGATACATCACCTGAAGATACAAACTCCTAATGATGAATGTCATTGTATTGTATACCTAACACGTGCCAATAAACTTAATGAACAAAAAGAAAAAAGAAGACACTGGATGGAGGAGCAGTGCTCTGCCCCTGAGGACGCAAGTAAAGCCACACTGGGTGAACAGTGCCCCTTCTTCAGAGGAGCATGGTCCAGGGCAGGAACAACCAAAGACCTGACCCTGGGTGAGGACACGCAGGGGGAGGGAGGGGGACAACCAGGCCCACAGGGAGGACACGGAGTTCGACATCCCGTTCCCAGCCCAGCCCCCTTGAACCCGTGCTCCGTGTTCTACACCCAGCACAGACTGGAAGGCTGACTGCATTTTCTGTCTTCCCATAGGAAGAAGTGTATGCCATGGCTTAAACAGCAACCATAGTCTGGGTGAAACAAACAAGGGATCCTCTGGTGCAAGGAGGGCCCTTAAACAACCCGTAAGCCCTAAAGCTGGGTGT
Organism: Fukomys damarensis; assembly: GCF_012274545.1. Classification (NCBI taxonomy): domain Eukaryota; kingdom Metazoa; phylum Chordata; class Mammalia; order Rodentia; family Bathyergidae; genus Fukomys; species Fukomys damarensis. The sequence goes on along the minus strand of NW_022900927.1, from coordinate 800,437 downwards.
AGACAGTCAGATCGGATGGGTCCCAAGACTGCAGACCTTGGAAGGAAATGACTCATGCAATGATGTCGGAATTACTTTGACTCACTCTTTTTTTAATTTTTTCTATTTTGTATGATTTTCCTTTATTATACTTTGGGGGATTAGGTTTTTCTGCCTTTTTTAATTTATATTTTCTCCTTTTCTTTTTTCCCTCTGCCTTTCTTTCTCTTATCTTTAACTTTTCTTATCTTTTTACTTCCCATTTTTGCACTGCTCATCTTTCTCTCCCTTTTCTTCTTTGTTCTTTCCATCAACTTTTCCCTCTCAATATTAATTTTCTTTTACTCCTCAATAGGATGCCCTATCTTACCTTCCTCTCCTCCTTCTTATATCTCACTGATTAATTTTTCAAATTTTGCTGTTTTCATCCTCTAGTTCTCTATTGCCTCCACCTTTGCTATTATAACTTCTAAGCTTTATGATATCCAGATAGCTACTTAAGTTTATGCTTTCTTTCTATTTAATATTGTGCTATTTTTAGTAGAAGTAAGATTTTTCCATTTAGTAGATATTTACTATAGGTTGATAGTAGGTCAGTATTTGGTTCATGTTTGTGTTCCTGCTGTAATTAGAGATCACTCATACAGATAAAGGTGAAACTTTATTGATTCTTAGCATTTGTCAATATTCAGTTTGCATTGGATGCTATAACTGATGCTGATTTTATTGCTATAACCAAGATGACACAGCTGTTGCTGCTAATTGTTTCTCTTGGGATACCAATATTGGGATTGCCTTGGAGTAATAAATAATATTGCAGCTCATTTGTGGAGAATTGAGCTCTGGGCTAAATATGCCTAACCTCCTATCTCAATGAAATGGAGGAGGTTGGATCCTGGGACAGAGGCAAAGGCCAGTAGTTAGCTATGCCCAGAGGACACCACTAAAACTGAACATTAACTAAAGAAATCTCCAGACTAGAAACAAAATTTTACACTAAAATCCACCTACAAGCTTCAACACCAAAACTAACAAACAAAAATAAAGAAACATGAGAAGACAAGCCAACAAAATGCTGCCAAAAACTCCCAATTCCCCTAAAGCTTATCCATGAAGCATTGAAGGGAAGGAAACCAGAAAGTACACACTAGAATTATTCAAATGATAGCAGGGAGATAACAAAACAGATTGAAAGGTATTTGATAAGCTCAAAGAAGATATAAGTAATAAGATATTGAGCCAAATAAACAAAATGATCAGCAAGTCTACAGAAGACACTAATAAAAATACAGGCAAGCTAAACAAAATGATGCAAGACATGCATGACCCAGTGTATGAAAAAAAATTAAACCCCTAAAAAGTCTCCAAACAGAAATTTAAGAGAGTAAAAAGTCTGTTGAAAGTATGGGCAGCAGAATGTGCCAGACAAATGTGAGGATGGGGTGCCAAAATTAGAAAACGGGGCTGTGATTTGTGGCCAGTTAATAAGAGATTCCTTAAAAATAAAAAAAGAACACAAAAGTGGATCCAATAGCTCCTATATTGCACAAAGAAGAGTAATCTCAGGTTAATTGGCATTAGTGAGAAATTAGAAGGCAGTACAAATGATAGGAAAGCCTGTTTGCTAAAATAATAGCAGAAAACTTTCCAAAGAGGGGAAAATAATGTAGCATATAGTTAAGTGAGGCATACAGAATTCCAAATAGCCATGTACAGTAAAGAACCTCACCATGTCGCATCACAGTCACAATCTCAGAAGTCCTACATAAGGATAGAATCTTAAAAGTAGTTAGAGAAAGCAATGAATCATTTATAAAGAAAACCCCATTAGAATTACAGCAAACTTTTCAATATAAATCTTAAAGACCAGGAGATCTTGGAGCAAAGTGTTTCAAATTCTAAAAGTAAACAGTTTCCAACCCAGGCTCACATATCTTTCGAAACTATCTTGCAAAATTGTTGGAGAAATGAGATGCTTTCATGATATAGAACATATAAAGAAATTCATGACCAGTGAACCAGCACTCCAAAAAATTCTCAAGAATATTCTAAAAAGAGACAATAAAGCTAACAATAACCAAATGGTAAAATGAATACACCAGGTTGGGTGAACAGTTCAATAGGAAAGAAAGATAGGAAATCAGCAACAGAAAAATAAGGCAATGTCATGTATAAATCATACCTATCAGTAATAACTCTCGGTGTGAATGGTCTTGACTCCCCAATCAAAAGGCAAAGACCAGCAGAATGGATCCAGAAACAATCCAATGGGTGCTATATATAAAAAACATATTTCACCCAAAAAGAAAATTACAGACTAAAAGTCAAAGGATGGAAAACAATGTTCCATGCAGTGAGAAACCCCCTAAAAGCAGATGTAGGTATGGTATATTCCGGTTAATTGGATTTCAAGCCAAACCTGATAAAAAGAGGCTTTCTTTAAAGTCACTACATATTTGTTAAGACAGTAATTTTATAGGAAGAGATAAAAATGTTTAGCATATATGCACAAAAATGGCATATCTAACTTCATAAAACATAAACATATTTATAGTGGAAGAATTCAATACCCCTCTACTAAAATAGACTGACCAAATAGACAAAAAAATCAGCAAAGAAATATGATTTCTGTAAAATCATAAGAGTTGGACAAAGCCTCAGAACAAATGAACTTCACGGATGTCTACACAGTATTCCACCCAACAACAGAATACAAATTCTTTTCAAAACAGACTAAAACTAGCCAATAAATATTTAGGTAAATATAAAAGATTAAAATTATACCAAACATATTATCATATCCTATGTAATGAAGTTAGAGATCAAGAACCAAAAGCAGAAATTATGGAAATTAAACAGTGTATGCTGAAATGAACAATAGGTTACAGAAAAAAATCAGGGAAGGAATGATTGAGTTTCCAGAACTAAATGATAAGCCAATGCAGCATACTAGAACCTATGGGACACGATGAAAGCAGACTAAGATGGAGGTTTATAGCTGTGCCTATGGCGTGAAAACACAATAAAACCCAAATAAATAACCAAAGAATGTACCACAAGGGCTCAGAAAAGTAAGAGCAATCTAGATACAAAGACAGTATGAAGAAGGAAATTAGAAAGATCCGAATCTTGAAAAAAAAATCAATGGAAAAGAATCAGTGAAATTGAGAAAAAAAAAAATACTGACATTCAATGAGTTGAAGAGTTGGTTCATTGAAAGAATAAACAGAGGAGGGGGTGAAGGGAGGGCAGAGGTAAGGGGAAAAAATGAGAATCAAGACTTGCCATGTAAAGGTACATGATCCCAACAATGAATGTAACTGTACTGTATCCCTAAAATGTACCAATAAACTCAATAAAATTTAAAAAAAAAAAAAAGAAAGAATAAACAAAATAGGCAAGCCTTTGGCCGATCTAAACAAAAAAGGACAGAAAAGACCTAAATCATTCAAAATGAAAAAGGTGTGGGCCGGGGATTTATCTCAGTGGTTCTGTCTCCTGCTTTACAAGCGCAAGGACCAAGCTCGATCCCCCAAAAAATTAAAAGGTGAAATCACAAAAACACTGCTGAAATCAATATATTATTAACAACTTCTGTAGTCACAATACCTCTACTATTGCTAACATGTCTTCAAATAGTTCAGGAAACAAAATAGAGATGAATATAAATATATGCATATATATGTCAATGAACTTTCAAATTTCTCTCTCTATATTTATTTCTCTCCATATATGTGGATATGTGGGTATGTGGTTTTTTATGTGTACACATATATATTTATACTCCTGTGTGCATATCTGTGTATGTACACATGAGGATCAGGAGAGAATAATAGAGAAAATAAGACAAAATATACATTTTATCCGTAAATCTGGATTAAAAACTGGTATGATTTCCTTTTACTATTCTTGAAAATTTTCTAGAATTTTTAAATTATAACAAAGTGGAAAGTTATGAAACATTAACACAGAGCAAAAGAACTGGCCAATTTTTAAAGCAAACAGCCTATTATATATTTAAACCCTCCTAACTACCCTGAAATCAAAGTTTTCATTCACCCATTAATAGGACACATAGTGAAACAGTAAAGCAAAGATTCTCATGTGTGCTTTCACAGTTTCCTGTTGACTTTCAGCAGCAATTGCATACCCTGTCATCGCTTGAAGTTGCCATTTCTGTATCTCAAAAATCTCAAGGTTCAAACAAAAATCTTTTGTTCCCAATCCTAACCAGCCTAACTCATGGTATCAACAGCTGCTGAGGACCCAAAGACAAAGGCCAAGGGGTCCTTCTCAAATGTCCAGGTGGGCCCCAATTATTGAAGAGGGCAGGAGAGTCCAATTGTATTGCTGGCTTTGGAGATTCTTGTTTCTCTGTGGCACTGCAAGCCCTGATCATTTGTGATTTCTCCCAACTGTTTGGGAGATTATCCCCAGCCCTTAGGGACACAATGTGAGATTACCTCTCTGGAAGCCAGCATTGGCATTTTGTGGGCAGGTTCTACATACAGGCGTACACACCCCTTCTCATGAAAGTGAGTTCTGGGGCTGCATGACTCACTATGTCTTCTATTCAGATAGGTAGCATATTGTGTTTGGCTGGGACACAAAAGCAGGTAGCTTAACTAGTAGTACAAGCCTGTGGCCTTTGTCCATACCCCAGAGGAGATCACCTGCTGGGTCCTCCACAGAATTTCCACTCCCTGTGCAAGTCAAAAGCATAATTGAAAAAAGATGTTATTGGTTGCCAGGTGTTTCTTTGAGTAGGCCAACTTCTACCCTCCTCATTGTGTTTCCCAAGAGTGAGAGATCAGAAATGAGTAGTAGATAGTGGGATTTTTCCATTATTCTGTGGATAGCTGAATAGGAAATAATTCCCAACCAGTCAGACTAGAGGTCCATTTCTGAATGCACCCAGCAGCTCTCATTATCATGTTAAAGAAAGGCTCCTTTTACTGGAGTTGGTGCCTCAGTGGAATAAGTGTTGTGCTTACTACTCACCTGATTTCCCACCTTCTCCAGGGTAACCCACATCTGTCAGTCTTCCAAATTGTAGAAAAGGATACTTCTGGAAATTCTCTACAGATTACTAATCCCATCTATCACTCTTCTTTATATCCCTACAATATTGGAATATAGTTTTCTCTCTCCTCAAAAAATTACATATTCTTCCAAAGTTAAATGTAACCGAACAGTCATTACGTATTTGTCAGGTCTTGGTTGCAAGCAGTAGAGATATGTTCTGACTTACCAGGGAAAGAGAACCATGAGAAGTACCTGCGATGTAGATGAGACCTCAATAGAAGTGCTAGAGGAAAACACTTGGGGGGGGGGAGACCAGAACTAAGAAAGGCCAGGCAGTAGGGACAGTGGATTAACCCCACATGAATCTGTGTGAGACACTGCCTCTTCGGCCCCAGCCCCTGCTGGAGGCTGCTATGTTAGAAAATAGTAACCACTGCCTGGGAAGCGTTTCTACACCATCTTTGTGTCTTCGCACAACTTGCTCAAGTTTCAGAGCCCTAGAAATCTGGTGGCTGAGTCCAGGTTATATGCTTAAACTCCAGCTAACTCTACCCTAGGAGAGAGGGTTTAGCTTCAGAAAAGCAAAATTCAGCACCAACACATTTTGAACTCTCAAAGCAATTAAATATTGGAAAATTCTTCCTTCACAAATCAAAAAATTGTGCATTTAAGTACCCTCTTGATAGAACTCTCTCATAAACTCATGTATTTGTGGTATATTGGATTTATTCACGTAATTCTCCCATCTTTGTAATTTCTTCTATTCCCATTCATGTTCACTCCAAAACAGGGAGAAAATTATTTCAGAATTTGCTTACAAAAATATTAGTGAATTTTGGTTCACTTATGATCATTTCAATGAGCCAAAGAGTGAGAATAATATATTTAATTATAAACACAGTCAACCAGTCTCTTTCTTTGCATTTCCCTCACCAGAGTGTGGGATTATCAGGTTTTCAAATGAAATGAAGCAAATGGCTTGTCTTTTTCCTGTATATAAAAGTTCATAATATACCTTGAAGGGAAAGGAAAAAAAAGCTAATATATTCCATCAGAGCCATTGCAGAGTATCTCTTTCACATACATACAGACAAAGCCTTAAGTATTTTAATTTTCAAGTGTTTTTTTCAAATTGCTAAATGAAGGAAGGGATTTAGGGATTTCTGTTCTCAATCACCTGCCCTAATTGGGAAAATATCATGGACAAATTATCTTCCCTCTGACCCAAAAACACGTTTACAGAGTAAAAACAGAACAAAATAATACGGAGCACTTTGTATATTTTAGTGCATTTAATACTTTCACTGATACAAAGAGAAAAACAATATGCTCTCTTTTCAGATGAGTAATCTCAAGCTAAAATAACTAAGCTGTCCAAAGCCACAGACAACAGTAAATAAGAAAGTCAGTTTCCCAACACACATCCCCAAAACCCTGCTCCTTTCAGTCATACCATGACACCTTGAAATTGTTATCTATTATCTATCTGTCATCTAGCATGTATCTATCTACCCTGTATTTTATCTGGCTCAGGTATTTTCTCTACACCTTCTAGCATTGTTATCTTTACCAGACGACCAGCACAGCAATGAACATAGACAGATTTGGAAGCTAAAACAATAAGTGTCACAAGTGCTAACTCAGACTAACTCATCAGTTATAACAACCTTATTTCTTTCATTCATTCACAAACATATTGTTTTTCTGCTATTTTATATAGCTGAATGTAAGAGCCAGGTCTGCAGATGAGAAAATTAGGTCATGACTTCTACAAGCCATATCCTAATTGAAAACCCAGGTGGAACAAGGAGTGTTTTCATGATTTGAAATATACACCTATGATCATAATTAACTTAGGAAAATAAC
>NW_022900927.1:778183-793515 GCF_012274545.1 Fukomys damarensis | reverse complement strand
TATATTATATTATATTCTTATATATGAACAGATTAAGTCATCTATAATTGATGGGATGGTTTTGAATTGGTTAACACAAGAAAATCATAAGGCTTGAATTCTACATAAATGTGTTCAGGACAGAACCATACTCAGATTGCTGTAGGCTAGCTCTTCCAGCCCCCAAGGCAATACTGGAGGTGAGAACTCCAGAGAGCAGGTAAGGGCTGGGGATTTATCTCAGTGGTTCCACCGTCTTCCTCGCAAGCACAAGGAACTGAGTTCGATCCCCAGTACCAGAAAAAAAGAGTGGGGGGTGCCGTATAAGAAAACTTGATATTCACTTAGGAACTGTTTAAATAGTAGTGCTCATAAAAGACTGGCATAAATCAGCAGTGGTGCCAAGCAGTAGTTCCTTGTGCAGCCAAAGAGAATGAACGTGGGAGCCAGCCCATCCTACAACTGCTGCCAGGCCTGCTCTGTGTTTGGCATCTCATCCTCATAAGGATAAGATGTGTGATTGAGATGGATTCATTTATCCTCAACAGATGTCGATTGAGAGCCATTTATTTGCTAGGGCCTGGCAAGTCATCTAGATGCTGGGGTCTTAGCAAGGAGCAAGACAGACCAAACCCTGCTCTTAAAGAAAAACAAAATAAGAAATATTTTCAGGGGGCCAAAGTTCCCATATCTGAGTTTTTCAAATGAAAGTCTAGCCATTTTGTACTTCCTGGACTTATACAGAAACCAACCACTTCATCAAGATCTGTTAAAAGGCATTGTCATTGCAGCACTATGCTAAAGTAGCATGTCACCTGGAGGGAAAAGGATCAAATCAGAGTGAGTTCAGGAAAAGAAAAAAAAAAAGAGCCTCCAGGGAGGGAGGAAGCTCAGACCCTCTGATGCGAAGGTAATGGATTGGCTGATCGGTTTTCTCTCTTATCCGTGTGTAGACCTGGATCCAGAAGATGCCTTATCCTATTGAAAAGGAACCTTGGGGCCTGTGACTGTTTTTCCCAGCAGTTTAGACAGTACTACCTCCTTTCCATGGAGCCTTCTGGATGCCTTTTGCATTGTGTAGGTGTCCCTTAGGCTGTTTTAAACTGATTTCTGGGTGTAGCAGGTTTCTTCCATCCTTGTTGATACAACACACCCAAATTACCACATAGAGATTCTGGCTTCAAAACATCAGGTGGCCTTTTGAAGTAAGATCTTTGTCCCTCCAGTACTTAGAAGTTAAGGAGCACATTTAATGCCTTTTTAAAAATTCCCCATGACTGCTCAACATAGGCAAGTCACAAATGTTTAATTTTGGAAAACCAACCCTACCAAATAATATGGATGCATGTCCACATATCCTCTCCCCACATTGTTTCACTTTGCTTGTTTATTTTAGAGACTATTTGTACTCCCCTTGAGAGTTTCCTGTTTGTGAGTTAAGGCTAAAAGGTGGGACAAAGACATTTGGTGATTAGAATGCTGAGCACAGTGGTTGGGCTGGTATCTGCTTTCTCTAGCACAGGTTTCCAGTCACTAACGAAAAGCACAAAAATCTTCCTTTGTGCAGTGCACCAGGTCCTCTCCCGTACCAAATGACTGAGTCATCACTGTGGGAGAGGTAGGGAGGATTCGTATGAATGAGTGTAATGCAGGCTCTTTTTCGTAGTATATAGCCCACTGATTTGAGCAACAGAGAGAAATAAAAAGACACAAAAAAGCAGCCTAACTCCTAATTCCATAGATCATGCTTCCCAATGTTTTTGCATATGAAATTCATGCTTTACTTTTAAAAATGCTCAAGCACATATCCCCCTATTCACAAATGTATGATATAATGGTAACTTTGGTGAGTGCTGTTCAGTAAAACACGTAATACTCAGATGCTACTATATGTTCAGAAACCTTTAAATAATTTTATGTTTTCATTAATCATAAGAAAATCTGTATTCATTTTTAAAATTAACAACGCATATATGTAAAATATTTTTAGCCACAGTTATGCCTAGTACACCCATGGACTTACAGATTCCTTATAACAGTTCTGAGATCTTCATAGATTTGTGTTGCCCACAAGTTGAAAAGGTTAGAGCCGGAGAAGAAACACCACCCCATTTGAGTTGGGCCAGAACTAGGACAGGCAACCAACACTCTCAGTTTGACTGTGTCCATGCCATGTGGCCATGTGAACTTGGATATGTTGCTTAATCTCTTTGGGCTATATTTCCTTCAGCTGTAAAGTGGTGATAGTATGATCCAATGATGTTGATGTGATTCTCTAAATTTTCAGGACTAAAAGTAGTCTCTCTATTTCTATACATCTCAAACTGGTATGATAGCGTTGTACAGCTAATACATACTTCCTTCATAAGGCCAACAGTAAAAGTTATTTCCAAAAGACTCAAGCCATATCAGTAGTGACAATTTTCTACACCTGGCTGTGCTGAATTTAAACTGATGACCTATTCATAAAAAAGCGGAGTCTGCTTTCCCATCTACAAAGTCATTTTCCAAACAAAAGTTCTGCTATTTCCTAGGTCTTCTGATATGACATGTAAAGCTGTTCTCTAAAAAATACTGGACTTTCTGTTTGTTGTGATTTGTTTGTAGGTTTCTGGAGACTATGTGTTCACAGTAGAGAAGACTAAGGGAGCACGACACTTGTAGAAGAGATGATACCACTGAAACTTTAACATTTGAGTTCATAAACAGCATCCTTTATGTGACCCATTATTCTCAGCAAGGATCCATGGGACTGTGCCTACTTATTTCACCTCATGTTTTTCTTATGTCATCTGGTAAGATTTATCCATCACTGTCACAGCTGCACCCAAATTACCACAATGCTCAGAGCAGGCAACTATGTCTTTTTGGCAAAGTGAGCTTAAGATCCTGGATAGTGTGCTCAGTGTGAATTCCTACCCCGGGGAAGGGTGAGCGAGGGAGCTTGGGAACAGGTAGCATCCAGAGAGCATTGTGCAGAGAGCTGCAGCTGCTTCAACCTTACCCCAAGGGCAGCCAAAGTGCTAGATCAAAGGGAGTGCAGAAAGAATGAAAGCATAACCTTAATTCAATACAGGAAACTTGCCATAACTGTAGTTCATTCTCCTAAAAAAACAATAACAGACAGCAGAAAAAAAAGGCTGGGAAAAAATCCCTAAGATCAGGCTCTGGCATCAGGATTAGCTTGCCAATTCAGAAAGGCATACCCAGTAGGGAAGGTGGCTCATCTTCCTAGATTAATCAGGGTGCTTTGAGTCTGCTTTTATTTCCAAAAGTACTGCCGCCAAGGTACAATTTAAGCCATTTAATTCCTTCCCACAGTCTAGAACTATTAGCTAGCATACAAGTCAAACACTTGTAACAAAACACCAGGAAAAGTGAAGCCCATCAAAGGAGAAAGAGTTAAACCAGGAGATAGGTAAGCAGAGACTTGGAGTTCCCACCTCATTAAGGGCCTAGCACAAATACATCCTGGGGCAATGACAGAAAATAGTTACCCTAGGTGGTTACCTACTGACACCTGTCCAATAAGCTGATTGATAAATCTTTCTCGTGATAGAAAGATAAGGAGCAACTATCATTATAAAAGTATAGAATTATGATGGGCAAAGTTTCTTTTTGAAAAGACCAAAGATAACAAAGATCTGGGGGTAAATTATATTTTCCATTATAAGAGTTTCTGTTAGGTTGATTTGGGCCAACAATTGGTCTAAAACTAGGCAAAGGAGCCAAAATCATTTGATTTGGAGGCCTTTGAGCCAAAATATCTTTTCACAGTAGCTGATACTGGGCACTCTGCCCCATGGCTTAGTCACTCCTAAGGGTTGAGAGTCTCCAGTGGGCCACGATAAAATGCCAGTGAATTACCTGGGATGGTGACACCACATGAACAGCCACCAGCTCACACCAGCTCACCAGGTATCTTGGTGGTGGAGCCTGGCTTAAGAAAGAAGACTTAAGAAAGAAGAGGAGCACCACTGCGCTCTAGTGAAACAAGGATCCTTCTGCATTGGAAAGGGTTGTTTCCCGGCAAGGAGATTCCTGGAGGGGACTAAAAGTGTGGTGTGCGCGTGAGAGCAGTTCACAAAAGGGCAAAGAGGATGCAAAGCTCTGAACTAGACTGTCCTGATGACACCTCTTACTCCAGAACAGGAAGTCAAGAGTCAAAGCTTTATTTAGGACTAAGTCTTAAATTTCCACCTGTGAGGGTTTTCATGATGATATTTAGCAGTTTGGTTGCAAGTACCACCAACTCAGACCCAGCTAGCTTATCTGCAAGTAATTATTTTTAAAAATTAGTTCATACATTAAGCCTTCTTTTAATATGTCATTGTAGTTGAATGAAAGTGTATTCTTGTACACACCATAAAGTGCCTTTGAATTTACCCGGATTTGGTCACTTCCAGTGCATAGTGATGTGACAGAGGAGATTAACTTGGAAACAAGTGAGGATCTCTTTATTTTAAACTAAAAAACTGCACAATGCCTTTCTAGTTTCATATATGTCTGTCTCTTGTACAACATTATAGAGTAAAAACAAATTAGGAAAAGATTCATATTTACTATTTCTTTAAGGGATTCTTTTTCTATCTTTATTTCATCTGTTTTCAGCTGGCATTTATGTTTCCTACCATTGTTGTGAATGTCTGTGTTTCTTTTTATATATTGCTGGAGTCAAGTTGAAACAGGAAACCAATATTAATTTCCACAGTTTCTGGGTGAACACATTCATCAGTATTAGATGACGCACCTTTCTTTTCTACACTTGACCTTAGGCAAAAGGCTGAGAGGCGACACATGCCTTTCTTTTCAAACCAGGGAGCTCTGCACTCACTACACCCTCTTCTGCTCCAGACTGTGTTCCTGTCAGCTCTCTTCTTGACAAGAGATTATCACCACTGTCTAGGCCGAGTGAAAAGCAGGTGTCTAATGACATCTACTTCAAATTCTTATTCTTGTTAAGTAAGAGAAACCAAAAGTAAATAAGGCAACTTCTTGAGGTGGTTTGTTTTTGTTTTGTTTTGTTTTGTTTTGTTTTGTTTTTTGATCAGTGTTTTCTTGTCACTTGGAAAGAAAGGAAGTCAGAGCAGCAATCAGAATTTCCAGGCTAGGCATTGCCTAAGTGAGGCATAATAAGACTTAAATCTAAGGCACCATATAAGGCTCATTGCTCAACCTTTCTACCTTGGCCAGCCCTTGCCCAAGGCTCCTGATGCAAAAGTATCATCCTCAGAGCCAACATCACCCTGCTTCTTAATAACTTAAGAAATTAGCCAATGTCATGACCCAAATACATCACACAGTTGCTTTAGAAATCAGTTCTAGTACTTTGCATAAAGCAGCACAGGTGACATTCCCACAATCCAAATCTTTTTCTAAATACTTTAGTCATTTCTCAGGACTGTGCTCTTAGATAAAATTACTACCTTTTAACTAGATAGGAAAAAGGGAAAGCATAGAACATCTCAGAACAATGACATTGTGTCTAAAAGTTCTAATAAACAAGTTAGATCGTCAGAAGCTAACTGAAGACTTCATTTCCTCCAAATTCCTACTCAGTGGAGTGGGAGAATCGTCCACACCATGTTCCCAACAGATGCAATCTCCACCTTCATATTTTCAGTGTGGAGCACATGCAATCTAGCAGAAAGCCTTGTTTCTGTGTCCCAACAGTTCCAACACTTACACTGTGTCGGTATCATATGTTGTCTGTCTCTCTGTCTCTGTGTCTATCTATCTATCTATCTATCTACCTATCATCTCCTATATTTCTATTCATCTGATCATTTCATTCTCCTCCTCATAGCAGTGATAACCCTCTAGTTACTTCAGAGAGACCTAAATACCTTAGCATGGCCTTCCAAGGACTTTTCTGATTCCCCTACTTCAGCCATTTATTGAACATATAAATTATGGACTACTAGATGTGTTAGGCCTTGTGTTAAATTCTGACACCACAAAGAAAGCACTAGTTTCTAGTATTTTTAAGACACTCGTGGGAATTTATTGCACATGAGCAATGAAAACCCCAGGCTGTTAACTTTTCCAAAGATCACATATATTCTTGCAACACTGCTCTCCCGAAATGCTCTTTCTTCCTTATGCTGCCTTCTATGGAAATGATCTCTGACCTCAAAGTCAGAATTGAGGTCTTTCCTTATGTATGGTCCTATTGCACGTAACTAACAAGAGGTAAAGTTCTGAGAAAAGGAGATGATTAAGTATACTGAAGTAATTTGGCTCATACAATCAAAGATAGAAATTTATTTGAAGGATATGGACTAACTCCAAGAATGAAAGTAAAATTGAAAATCTAATTTAGAATCAACAGGAACCTATGTTGTTCTTGGGTCTCAGGGAACAGACACAAAAAGTAGCGTTTTATGGGCCACAAAACTTTCATTGACAGTACCACCAAGGCTAAATCCAATGGGGTGAGGTTGCTTTTTTTCTTTCTTTCTTTTTAATTTTGTTTTGTTTTGTTTTGTACCTCGGATCAAACTTGGGCCCTTGTACTTTTGAGGCAAGTGGTGGAACCACTGAGCTAGGCCCTGAGGCTGTTTTCTGAAGCACCAGTGCTACTACCAGGAAAGGGATGAGCTGGGGATGCAACAGATACTCACTTCAGTGAGAGTTATAGCCCTGGGAGTTATCAAATACACTTGCTTAGAAATTTCTGCACTTAAATGTAGATAAATTCATCTATGGTAGATCCAAAATGAAATGTTAACAAAGTAAGGATTATGAGACATGGCTTAACTTAAAAAGAAAAAAAGAAGAGGAGAGAGAGAGAAAGAGAAGAAATGGCCAAGAAGGAAGAAAAAAAGATAGGTAGGAAAGGAAAGAAACAAACAAAAAAGAAAAATTATTTACTGTGCATGTAATAGTATAAAACATTTTATAAGTCAAAACTATGTTCTCTTCTAGCATTGATCATACGTACAAAATCCTAGCAAAAACATAGTTATGCTTGATACATTTTTCCCTTTTAATATTATGTACGTTTTCCCTATAGTGGCTTCTTAGTCTTTGTAAGTTTTAATATTTTCATAATATCCTATTTGTTCTCAGCGCATACTTTGTTCATTGAATCTCAGAAATGTTTAGGCTAATTTTTGATCCTATGCATAATTCAACAGTTAGTGCCTTCATGTATACAAATTCCCTTTCTTTGTATTATTTCCTTAGCATAACAGCCAACAAGTGGACAAGATAAGATAAACTAAGCACAATGCATATCTCTTGAAATAACTACTTTATCATCTTATTTTAGAAAGGGTGAAAGGCTGGACCCATTTAGTTTCACCACTGGCAACATTGTATCATTCCCACTTGCTCACACTGCTCCCCATGAGGAGGGATTCTCCATCCTTTCTCTGTATTAGTGCAGGTTGCAGCTGGGTCGAAAGCCAACTCTTAACCTGTTCTAGTGCTGTGCTTCTTCCTTTCTTTTTCTCAATTGACCAAAATATCTTCTCCATTCCAGCAAAACCAGTTGCTTTCCAATGAACATAATGACTTTTTTTTTTTGGAGTGCTCAAGTGTTTTGTTAGACAGAAAGATTAATTTTATGTCACTGAAGAATAAAATGAAAAATGACTTATAATTCATTGATGTTAAAAGCTTTAAAACTTTAGCCTCTTAACAGCCCCTTAGAAATCTTATTGTATTCATAGGCCAAAAATTTTAAGAATTTTTTTGAAATCCATTTATAATATTATTTTGTTACATTTATAACTTTATTAAATACTTAAAAATAAGTGTAACTATTTTAACATATTTAATACAGTTTAGTTTCTTTTAAGTACTGCTATCATGAGAATAATTTCCCTGAGTGCTTGTGGAACTTATCATTCTATTATATTAAACCTATAAACTTGACAAAGTCTATGTTTTAACTCTTTTAATATTCTAAGTAAGCTTGTCCGAGATAACAGAGGTGCACAAGCATAAATTACTCATGCAATTATACCTTCTAAATTGGAATTACAAGTCTGAACTATTAGTACAATAAGGAAAAATATTCAAAAACATTACAAGACTACAAGACACATGTCAGATTCTTTGGTATGAATTTAAATATGCACTTGACTTTCACAAACATCTATAACTAATGCTAAATCTACCCACTAGGAAACTTCCTTGGCTACCTAATGTTGTTGTTCCATCAGAGATTTAACTAGAGATGTTGCTTGAATTCTTGTTGGGAAGTCTGGGAAAATTCAGGGGCCCTACTTATAGTGTGCAACGGAGACCTCCTAACTTAAAGGAGTCTCCTAGCCTCATTTTCAAAATTGTTATTTCAAAAAAATTTGAAATTCTGATCTAGACTGGCCACTTGACTGTCTTGTCCACTTGCTTGACTGCCAACTCTAAAATCCTTTTGACCTGTTGCCATTCTGATACAAAAATGATATCCACCCGAAACCTTGACATCTCAGAGATCCCACCCAAGTTCATTCTACTTACTCTAACAAATACTCACTTCGAGGGTTTGTTTTGCCCCCCATTAGAATCACATCTTTCCTTGGATTAGCAACTGGTCAGACAAAATCTGGCAAAATTTTGATTCATATATTCTATGACTTTATATTGCACTACTATCATTGTTGGGTTCCTTAACTGATTATCTCCTTATTATAATAACATAACAATGCATCAAGAAGAATATGTCATGCAGAAAGGTTCAGAAATTACCCAAGGCCTGAGAACATATGTTTTTTTATATTCTAGCACTTCATGATATCAAACCTCCATATATTTGACAAATACGGGAAGATTTTAAAGACTATATAATTACAAAAAAGTAATTATGATACATAGAACATTTACCCTAGTACTAACTAATACTTTCTGAGCTCTCACCACATGTCAGGGACTCTGCAAGGCACTTAATTTGCACTGTCTTGTTGAATGGAATTTATATAAAACCCCTGGTGTGATAGGTTTTAAAACTTTCTGGTATTGTCAGGGAAAAAAGCAGAACTTGTATGAATAGAAATATATCTATTTTAAACACTGACTTGCTGCCTAGCTCCAATAAAATTTAAGGGTTAGTATATAAAGTGTCTCATGAAAGCTTAGAGGGTGTTTTTCCTTTGTCGTATTAATTAGCAACAAACATAATGTGCTCATCATTTGACTTTTCAGTCAAGTTTGGGCCCTAGAAGGATGGGAGGAGAATCCAGTTATGTTTCTAGTCACAAGCTGCCCTCCCATGTGTCACAACACCACATGCCCAACACAGCTGCCAAGCTTGGAGCCCTCATTCTGGCAGTGGAATGGCTGTACACAAGAGCAAAGGAGTGAAGAAAGGTGTACAAGGCCTCCACCGTCTCTCACAATTCTTAAAATGGCATGGCTAGAACTTCCACTTTATACTCACCTTCCACTGGCCACATCTTCCTGGAACGTTTTCCATTTCTATCCAGAAAATCAAGAAAAAAGCCACCGTGTATGTGATAGATCAAAGACTCAACACCTTTGTACATAGAAAGTCAAAGTTTATCCTCTTTTTATAGACATTTAAAAACAAAACCAGGTTATGAGGGTAAAGGAAGAGAGAGGAGGGTGCTTGGGACCCAAAAGGGTCAGGGAAGACATCTTCTCTTACAGTTCTGGAGTTGAGGCCAGGAGCTGATGTGAGGACAAAGGGCCTTCAAACAGGCTCCCTGAGTCAAAATGTGACTCACAGATGGGCTTTAATAAAAAAGCTGAGCCATCTGCTGGCTTCCTATTTTAACTAATTATTCTTGGTGAGTACCAAGCTTTTAAAATTATTGTTCAATTTGGTTTGGTTTGGTTTGGTTTTGACACTCTCCCTCTCTATTTTGGTTTCCTGGGATAAATCCCTGTCTGTTCCTTTTCTAGGGAAAGCCTGGGTTGCTTACACTTCTTAGCAGAAAAGCCCCCTCCAAACACTTCAGAAATGTTTTTGTTAGCACTCTGATTCACTGTTTCCCACCAAAATACACTACCCCACAGTAGAGTTCGTGAAGTGGATACCCCTGGTGTGTAGGACTCGGGCCAAGAGCTTCAACTAGCAGTCTTGTACTATACCTACAATTTCACACTGTTTGCTTTTTGCCCCCTTATTCAGCTATCTTATTTAAATATACAAATAATTCATTTATCCTAGAGTAAAATTGAATTTCCAGGAAGATACAGTAAATTATCTTGTGGTATTGTATATCCTTCAAAACACTGTCAGATTGAAGAAGCAGAGGGAGAAAAATTACTCTAGAATGTAGGGAATAACAGAAGAGAGATCCCTGGTCAGGTGGTGGCAATGGGGTATGAAAGCAGATAAGTAAAACCCCCGAGAAATCATGAAGGCATCTAGGAAGCTGCTTAGGACTGAAAAGCACCACTGGAGGCTGTGGCCACCAAGACTTAAACCTTACTCTTCATTCCATATATCCTAACTTTACCCTGGTCTACTCGAAGCCTAGGCCCCAGGCCTTGAGAGCCACTCCCTTGGGCCACTCCTTCCTTGGGCCATAGAAAAGAAGATAAGGGGAGTATGCTAAGGACGCTAATTCTGAGCTCTGTGCACGACTTGAGTGAGGCTAATCTTAACTCATCTCTCGACTCTCCCTCTCGAAGCCATGTAACTTTGACACAATGCTTCTGTGTCCTCAGTGGTAAAGGTATGCTATTTGTTTCACTGGACTCTTCTGAAGAGTACAGATAAGCCTATATTAGGTGTGCACAGTGAGTGAGTTTACAATGGTAAGTGATTTATATATTTATGAACAATGATGTCTTTGTGAAGAAAATAAAACTCTTGGGTTTCATAACACAAATCTACGACCCCAAATGAATTCCCACTCTGCTGCAGGTGGCATGAAAGGAGGAGAAGTGCATAGGATGCATACTGGTCCAGCAGCAGTAGTTCATGTACTCCAGGGACCTTTGCCTTCTGTTTCCCCTGGAGAATGCCCAGTACAATTTTAGAAGTGTCACGCCTAAGTCAGCTGAGAAACTGAAGAGCCTGAAGTCTATGCCATACTCTGCTCCCAGGGCCTGACCCGTGGCCTGCTCTATGTAGTTGCTTTCTTGTCAGAGTTCAAAATGGCAAGTGAAATAAAACAACTTCCCTTCCTTTGGCTCTGCCTTGAATCCGTCCCTCCTTGGTCTTTAACATCCAATACTGCTTCCTCTTCTGACTATCCTCTTCCCCACACCATTGAGGGTTGGAAGCGGGAGCTCCTGCTCAATTTCCTGTGACCTCTTCCATGTTGCTCTGAGCTCTTTCCAACCCTGGTTTATGGCACACAAGGGGCTAACACTTTCTAGTCATGTCTGATTGTAATAGGTGTTCAAGAAATCAAAAAACCTTTCCTCTCTAGATAAATTCCAGATTTCAAGACTATTGTCTTGCTGTGGTCTCAGAAGTTCTACTCCAGATGTCAAAGGTTGAATAGAAACTCTACATTCTTGTGGCAATAATACTCAACCTCCTTTATACAAATGGATGCCTCTGGCAAACAGAGAGAAGTACAAACAAGAAAAACACACTGACAGATTTAAAAATGCATATCGTACCCGTGATATTATTTCCTTTTCCACAAAGGCAGTGTTTTACTTGGTAAGCACTGTCCTATCAATACCATACTTTGCCTGATGGGAGCTAAAAAGGGTTTTATGGGATGGCCAGAAGTATAATCATCATAAATAACATTATTTCTATGGGAAAATTTCTTGAGAGCACCTAATAACTGACTTCTAAATGAATTTTTGGAACTTCACTGGTTTGTAAGTTGAGAATGGACAGTTTTCTACTTTAATACCAAAAACTTCCCTGAGTTACACATAGAGAAACCCTAGGAGGATGATTATCTTGGACTACAGATATTAATAATTCTAGTTTCTTTGTTTTTATAACTTACTTCCTTAGCCTTTTAGCACAAATACAATAGATCACAGAGGCCAAATTTGAACTATAAACTGGAGGCTGTGGTGAATTAAATGTATTTTCTTTGTTCTGCAGATGTTAAACACAATTCCCACAATATTTTAAAGGTGGAGTTAATTCTGACTTAGACGGATCTAATGAGCATCTGTTTTGATTTTTCCAACCATTGATCTGATTTTCTTTTAACTTGATACTGGTTGGTTTACACAAGTCCGTGTGATAATTGCAAATAGCCAAAGGTGAAGTCATTCCAGAACCTCCCAAACAGTGTTTCTTTTAAAATGTGAAATAATTCTTTAAAGACATTGAATGATTTTATATGAACACAGAATACATGATGTGTAGGTACATTTACATATCATTCCCATAAATGTGTCTATGCATAAATACATTAACTAAATAAAATTAAGAAGTTAGGTAATGCTTTCTATAAAAGTAAAAAAAAAGTTTCTTTATCAAGAATATAGAAAATCATGAAACTACACCTTTTGGGCTAAATTATATTTTCTCAAAATTCGTATGTTGAGTTCCTACACTTGATCCTAGCCGAATGGCCAGGAAGCAATCATCTGTTGAGTTCATAATCCCTAGTAACTCAGAATGTTACCCTATTTGGAGACAGGATTCTTAAGGAATTGATTTTAAATTAAATCATTAGTGTGGATCTTAATTCATTATGACTGGTGTTCTCCTAAGAAGATGAATTTTGGACACAGAGACAGACACATGCATAGGAGGAAAGATCATGGAAGACACAGAAGGTGGCCCTCAACAAGCAATGAGAAAAGCCCCAGAGGAAGCCAACCCTGGTGGCACCTTAATCTTGAACTTCTAGGCTCCAGAATCAGAAGAAAATAAATTTCTATTTTTTAACCACTAGTCTCTAGTACTTTTTACAGCAGCTGTATAAAACCAGTACACTCCAAAACCTAAAATTCTATCTAGAGGTATACAGTGTAACAGGTTATCTGATGGAACAAATATTTTATATTGCATTGATCGTGATTTTTCAAATTGGATTATATGATGACATTCTACCTTTCTGCAAATGATCAATTTGAATTTTACTTTAAATATATATTAAACATGTTAAATTACAATAAAAATTTGAATATATTACATATTAAAACTCTGCCCACTGCAGGCCTTCAGTCCATTAATTTCCACTGATATGTTTTGACACCATTACTGCATAGCTCTTGGAACACAGTGTCTTCTGAATCAGTATGCATATTTTACTTATGTGCAAATATTATCAGAAGTGCTGAAGTTTCACTTGAGTCTTTCTTGTAAAAAATGGAGTCCTACACAAAATATCCATGTTTTGTAGTAATTCTTTACCTTTATCCTGTTAAGTGAAGATTTGTGACTACACATTGCCCAATCTTATAAGAAAACCTAGAAAAGCATACAAAAAACATTGTCCTATTCGCTTCTTAGTTGTATTAGTGATTGTTTTTGTAATTTTTTGTTAATTACTTTACATTGTTAGAGTGCTACGATGTAACACACTGACAACCTTAAGAAATATGTAATTTCTGAGAGCAAATACGTAAAAATGCTTACTGTGAAACATTCTGAAAATGCAGACTATAATGAAGAAGACAAAGATGGCTCAGAACCACACTCAGGGAAATGTGTAATCATACCTATATCAAACTTCTCACATGCAATTATGAACTTACTACTTGCATGCAGAGAATTGAGCAGAGGTGTGCCCTCCTCTGGCAAAAGCCAAGGAAGGCCCAGCACTTCCTCTCAGCACACACACCTATCACAATGTATATGGCCGTCAGTTGTGCAGAAATACAAGACTACTGTGTCAGAGGTAGTTTGGGCCCACAGGATGAGTTTGCTACATGACTTATGTATATATCACAAGAAAAGCCAGGCAGCCATCGCTCAAGCACCGGGAAGGTAGGCTGGCCAGATCCACCGAGGGAAGGAGAACCACGCCTGCTCCCGACCAAGCAGTCATCGCTCAAGCACCAGGAAGGTAGCCGCGTGGGCGCCCCTGAACCCCCATAATCCCCCCCGCCCCCCTGCACTCTCAGACCTTCTGACTGTACAAGTCTTTGGACCCACTCTGCAAAGACAGAGGTGGTCATCAAGGGTATTTTTCTGAGTTCCCAAAAGAACGATGAAACTCAATCTGGGCCTTTCAGCCCAAGGTCAGTCAGTATCATGGGGTTCGGCAATCAGCTAACTGAGATCAGGGGTCTTGCATCCTCCCTCTGTCTGAGCCTTTAAATGGTAAATATACTATATTGAAAAGTTTGTTCACTGCAGACATATTCTGGACTGCTTCTTGATTTCAATTTAATTCAAATGGTTTCAGGGTGATAGACTAGTGACTACCACAGGTGGTCAGTGTCCAAGTTGTGCTTGATCTTAATGTGTTGCTGATTGTATCAGTTGGGGTACACTTTGCCTTTGATTTGATGAGCTGTTTTCTCTGATGTTATGAAGATGAGAATGTCTGTGGGTCGTTAGAGACACAGAAGCTAGGGTGCAACTATATCAGGAAGATTTGGGTGATAATCCAGAGATTAAACCAAGGACAGTCTGACAACAAAAATTAAAATGAGAAAACACTTAAGCAAGAAACAAGGACAGACTTCCAGTTCACCAATGGCAAACAGTAGGGCAAATGAGGATGAAAAGGCTGATAGTGAACCACCAGGACACCCTGAACTCAAAGCACAAGAAGTAACAAAACAGATCAATCAGGCTCTAGAAAAATTCAAAACAGAAATAATTTCCCAGATAACCACAGAGATAGTGAGCAAAATGGGAGTTGTGATTCGAGACTCTAGAACAGAAACTGACAAAAAAAATAGATGAGCTCAGGACCATGACAGAAGCCATGAAGGCCCAGCATAAGAAAGAAATGGAAAAAATAAACGCCCAACATAGGAAAGAAATGGAATCCATAAAACAGATTCAAACAGAGATCCAGGAGATTAAACACTCTATTGAAAGTGTACTCAACACAATAAAAGAATGCGAAGATAGGCTCTCAGATATAGAAGATAAGATTGCAGTCAGTGACCATGAAAAGAGAGGTCTCTTAAAAACAGTAAGAGATCATGAGAAATCGATCCAACAACTCCTAGATGATGCAAAGAAGAATAACATAAGATTGATAGGAATCCATGAAGTAGCAGGAGAAAATACAAATGACTTAAAAAAGCTGTTTGCAGAATTAATGACAGAAAACTTCCCAAACAGAGGGGAAGAATTTGACATTCAGATAACTGAGGCATATAGGACCCCAACTAGCTACAATCAAAAAAAATCTACACCTAGACATATAATAATCAAGATCCCAGAAACCCAACAGAAGAACAAAATACTACAAGCAGTAAGAGAGAAGAAACAAATCACATACAAAGGAAAACCCATCAGAATCACAGCAGACTTTTCAACACAAACC
>NW_022900927.1:765847-776381 GCF_012274545.1 Fukomys damarensis | reverse complement strand
GAGAACCAAGACCTGTCATGTAGAGGTACAAGATCCCAACAATGCATGTAACTGTACTGTATACCTAAAATGTACCAATAAACTCAATTAAAGCTGAAAAAAAAAAAAAAGAATTTTTCTGTTTGCTTTACAAACTGGGAGAAAGCCAGGCATGGGAGTGCCTACCTGTGATCCTAGCACTGGGGCAAGAGAATGGTGAGTTCCAGGCCAGCCTGAACAATGCCACAAGCATCTGTGCCGAAATAAAATGAAAGGGCTGGGGACAGAGCTCAGTAGTACAGCACTTGACTGGCATGTCAGAAGTGCTAGGCTCAATTCATTTTGTAAAAAAATCTTTAAAAGAAGGGAAGAAAAATGAAGAAGAATGAGCTGGTGAAGTTACAAAGGGACAAGTCTCAGCACAAAATAAAAACAGCTTTTCATAAGTAAAGGAGCGCAAAGAATTGCCTGGTGGGCTCCCAAGGCGCTCAGCACGGGAGATCTTCAGGTGAAAGAGGGGGCCTTTCAGGAGTTCAGAACCAGGCAGTCCTTTGAAGATAAAGGATTAACTCCAATTCACAGCTCAGAAACCAGTGAGGACCCACTTTTTGAGAAGAAAGAAGCAAACTCCTTTTTTAGGTATTTGGGAGAAAGCCCTGCAATGTTCCACACACATCACGGTGTAAACCAGGTCATTAAGGGCACATATGGCCAAAACACTCTCCTGCATACCAGAGCCCCCAGGTACACAGATTAAGCTCCAGGAGTTGCAGTTTGTAAAACAGGAAAAACAAGAGCAAAGATTCAAGGAATTACAGCCTGAAGAGGGAAACAAGAGCTTTGAATCAACTTACACAAGAATATTTTACCCACTTAGATTTGTGAAACTCAAAGGAGAACTGGGGTAGCCTTGTCAAGGAGGAGGCATGGAGCCTGCCCTGATGTTAATGGCTCATTCAAGCTTCTGATTGTTGACTTTGGGGAAAAACAGAGGCATACCCATTACTTACTGTGACTTATGGCCACATGCACCCAAGAGAGGCAATGTAACAGGATCATCAACAGTGTACGTTCAAAAGTCTAAAGCCCTGGGTTTGGTACCTGGCCCTACCTACAGGGAGACCAATTCATCCAGCTTTTCCAGGGACTTTCCAAATTTTAGTTTAGTTTTGAACTTCCTCCCTACCTCCTATTTTCTTGTCCTTTTTCTTTTTTCTCCACCATCGCCCTTCTCTTTCTCTCTTTCCTTTAAAACCTCCTCTGACTTGAGCAAACCAGAATAGTTGGTCATACTAGATCCACACCTTGCCAGTTCAGACAACTTCTATAACATACCTAAATTTTGTGAAGGTAAGAAACATACCTACCTCATATAATTGCTATGAGGATAAATTGAGTAATAAATACAAACTGTGTAGAATTCAGCCTCTCAGTAAGTGAGTGATTTTTATCATCTATGATGTGTTCAGTCAACAATGTACCCTTAAGAAACATGTCGGTTCTAGTAGGTATATATGTGCAGTTCTCTAAAACATGCCTTCTCCCTGTTCTTGTCATGGCCCTACTAATAGTTGAATTACTTAGCCTTAAGGGATGGTTGCTTTCCACCATTTGAATCCATAGGCATAAAATTGCACATCAGAAGACTATTTTCTTTAGAACTCTTACAAAAATACTGTCTCTGTGGAATCATCAAAAACAGTATGGTGTAGGGTTTGGAGGACAAACAAAGGAACCATAGACAAAAAGATTATTTAGCAGGATGCATCAGAGATAATGTGGATCCCCAAATGTGGGCAGCATGGAACACTACAGAAAAAAATTGGAAATAGTGCAGTTCTTGTTTTCATCATTTAAATAGCTTTCTGATGCTTGCCATGAACAATTTTTATTGTAGAGTATGTTTTTATCTAGTGCTGGATAAGAATGTTCCTTTAACTCCAAAAAGAGCCCTTATCATAGGTGTGAAAGACTGAGAGTGATCAAGGATGTCCCACCTGCTTTGATGTAACATCACCAAACCCACTACCTTTGGGCCACTGTTTGTACCTAAAGAAAAGTGAGTTAGATGATCTTGGAGCACCCATCCAATAATTTTAAAACAGGGTGGATGTAGGTCTTCTGAATCAGAGTTAGGAAAATCAGCAATTATCACCAAAATAAAGCATCTGACAAGGTCAGTGAAAAGCCGAATGTGCAGGGCCAGGACCCTAGCACACACTTGTTAGTGAAATGGATCTTGCTGTCTGACCTCTGCACAAGCAGTGTAGGGGTGAGAGGCAGAGGTGTTATGGCCCCAAGCAGCCCTCCAGCCAGCAGTCTGTCTGGAAAGAGGAAGTAGGCAAGTTGCTGGGCTTTGAAAGTATTGTTTCTTGAGATTATCCGGGGGTAACAGACCACACGAATTCTGTTCTTTCATAGGATAGTTACATTTATTCACCCTAGAGATTGGCTTAGACAAAATAAAGCCTTAGTCAACTGGAGCCTGACTTACTGTAACCATCAATTAACATTTTTCCTTTTCATTTAGCTTTGATGAGAAATGAAGTGAATCACAAGCAGTTATTTGACATTGGGGACTTAGCATTTTAACCAACCATCTCCAAGGCTTATTCTTTAGTAAGTATCCTTTTCTGGCTCATCTTTTATATCTTCTACATTTATAATTAAGTGCAGAATGTGCACTTAAATGCAGAATTGGCTAGATAATCCTTAAGGATAAGGCAGGTGAGATATTCAGAACCATTTCTTTCATTTGATCAAAGAGTGTGTAAGCCTTTTAGAACTGGGGCAAACTCAGAGATAGGGTGTGCTTCTCCTCCAGTGCCTGCCCATTTCTCACTAGGATTTCCAGATTTAGATAACAAATCATTTGTTCACCATAGAAAGGATCCTTTATCATAGTAATTTTTAAAATATGTTAGCAGCGGAATTATTTTTCCAACTAAATCTTACCCGGAGTTCTGCTGTCTAGGCAAGGTCAGCTGTCCCAGTTCCATCAAATTAACTGAGTGTTTACAGAATGAGGGAGCTTAATGCTAAAGCAGGGAGAGTCCTGAGTAAAAGTTCCATAAGGTACCGTATCACAGACTATACGTACCTCCATACTATTTATTACCATTATTATTAAAGTCATATTTATTATTAAGTTAATCAATAAAAAATAAAAGCCATTTCAATGACCATGAGAAAGAAAAGAATACTATTAAGTGACCATTGTATTTTGTTTCTTGAGGTACTAAGGATTAAACTCAGGTTCTCGGGAGTACTCTGCCCCTGAGATACATCCACAGGCCTTCTATTATTTCAAGACAAGGTCTAAGTTTCTCAGGCTCCTCCTGCCCTGGCCTCAAAAGTAGCTGGGATTACAGATGTGTGCTGCTGATGTTGCATTCTTATAGAAGGTTCAGGATACTGCTTATTTGCAATTTGTTTCAGTTTCACGATACTGAGGAAATTCTGATTCACATTAGTAATAGGTGTGAATGATAGCTTGTTGTCAGTATTTTAACAGTTCCTCTTACGAGGGCAAGACCCTCTCTAATTAATCTGGCTCCAAAGCTTATAATAGGAAAAGCAGAACCTGTTTGTTTTAATGTCAAATCACTTACAGTATCTAACTCATTCTTTGTGGCAAACGTGAATTCAGGTCAGAATCACCAAATTGATGAAGGGCACAAAATCTCTGTTCCATGTGAAATATATATGCAAAAGCAGTGTGACAAGCAGAAGCACCTGGGCCTGAAGTTCTTGCCATTTAACTATGACTGCAGCCATCTATAGAGTTCTGCCCTGGGGCTGCACATGCAGACCCACATCTTAAGAAACACAGGTATTCTCGATATTTAATGCATTTATATATAAGAAGGTCTGGCAAAGAAACTTTGTCCCAAGACATAGGACAAAGTTAAGGAAGTAGCACAAGTTAACAGGTTGCTCAGTGGGATTCACAATGACATATAACATATTTATGTTTGCATGGCATTTTAATAATAAAAGCATGCTTCAAAAGGATATTCAGTAATGAGTTTGTAGAACTGGGTTTCAGAAAGCACCAAAGGAATGACGATAGGGAACACTTCTCTACATAGTTTATTGGATGCCAGGCTCTTCATATTACTTCACTCAGGGCTCCCAACACTGTGTGGTAGGCTTTCCACCTGTTTTATTGAAACAGAAGGTCTGGGGTAAATGACTTACTGAAGGTCACCAAGGGTATTAAGTGTCACCGCCGGACTGGACTCAGAGTCTCTGTTCCTTGCCATTGAACTTGCCACTGCCACTCATCTTGCTTAAAAGCCCTTCTCCGGTGCATTTTATAAACCAGAAAAACTGTTCATGAAAAGTGTAGGAAAAGGCCAAGCCCATGCAATTTGTAATGCCTGCTTCCCTGACTTCTGCTTCAGGGTTCCCTCTACTACCCCTGGTCTCTGGGCTCTGCCCAACCCACCTGTGCAGACCTTAACAACTTATCACCAGGCTGGCTGCCTCACATCTCCTGGGAGGGAAGATTTCTCCCATGCATGGCATGTCACTCACCTCTGAGTGTCACTCTGGAGAACGCACGGATTCTCGCTCCCCGATCTCAGGGGGTAGCTGCCCAGTGAGTGACTGAGTCCTCAGCTCGTTTTAAAGAATGAAGAGAGCCCCCTCCTTGTGCAGATTATCACAGCTGTAAAGGATCTAAGAATCCGGTTATAATTACACAAATATTGCCGCTTCATTCCTGACAGGCCTCTTTAAAACATCATAAGCAAGCCACAAGAACCTGGAGGGTGGCTCCATTTCTCACCACGCATTAACAACTCCACTGGCTTCTAGAATGCTAGTGCTCATCCTCCTTTCACTGACAGAACAGAGAAAGAACAGCTACCATTGGTGTGTTTCCCTGGGTTACCTATCCCATGAATGCAAGGAAGAGACACAGAAAAATCCCAACTGCCCCATGCAGCATGCTACTTGACTGAAATGCTACTAAATTCTGTTTTAAAGTGGATGATTTAATGTCTGATATTTTCCAAAGAGACAACTCAATTAGGGTTGAGATTCCTCGACTATCTGCTTCCCAAAATGGATTCAATGCATGGGTAGCTGAAGTACTGTCTATAGTATCCACAATCAAAAAGAGAAAATGATGTTGCAGAATGTTTCCTCCCAAATACCAATATGAGATGTAGATCTAAACCTATGCCTTACAATGTCACTTAAAAAATAAGTACACATAATAATGTCTGGAATGTACTGAGCCATTTGTGTATAAATAATATTTAAAATATAATTAAATAACTGGTCTTAGTTATCTCTAATTGTAATCCTGAAGAAACATCAGATCTAATTTGAGAACCAAGACAGTAGACAGTAACGAGAATGCTGAAGGGAGTTCCCAGTTACTTCCAAAGGCTGCAACAAGTGGGAACACTGGCTCTCCGAGGCTTGGTCTACCCTCCAGCAGAGGCTTCCCTTCCTTCTTCTCAGAGGCAAGTCTACAAGGAGGGATGCTTACACCTGAGCCAGCTGTTTTTCCAAACACTTCCTCCCAGTCCTCCAGACTCCTGCTGGGGTCACCTGCTGGCCACAGGAAAGGCAGGTTGATTTGTTTTGCAGTGTGGTCTCCTGGTGCTTCTGAAGGCTGTTGGATCAGAGGGCTGGTGGTCCCTTAGTCTCCTGTACAGGGCAGGAGCTCATAGCCCTGCTACGGGCTGACTGAGTGTCCTCAGGACTGTTAGGCTGGCCCTGCCCACCACCTTGCCCCCAAGGTCACATCTACAGACAGTAAGGATCTTCCATCTTTATATATGCAGCGAAGAACGATGCATAATAAAGAATCCATGCTCGATGAAAGACAACTCTCTTTACCCTCTTGTAGAAAACTATGAGAAAAAAGTAGGCATTGAATGTATGTTTTCATAAAGCACTAGACGGAGGAACAGATCCTGTGTCCTGTGACTTGTTCTTTCGGCACACTCATGACCCCGCCTGGCCCCATGAGCCCAGTTAGGCCCTGTCAATCTAGCTCCCCATCCCAGGTCCCATCACACCATTTTCTCCTGGCCCACCAGCTCTCATTCCCCCTTGAACACCAGCATTCAGTAGTTCAGGGCTTACACTTTGCTCCATGACCTTGGGCAAGTTCTTGACTTTACATCTCCTTCCTTTGAATGGATGCAATGGTATTACTTGCCTTCTAGATTTATTAGTATTGCTTACATTCCTCCTGGCTGTTGCATCATCAGAACCCATCATGGTGCCAGGCCAGAGAGGGTGACAATCAATGACAAATGCCAGCATGAAGAGAGGATGGGTGGTCCAGGTGCAGAGCAATGGCCTGGGGTAGGAAGCTGAGGGACAGAGCTGAGCTGCCCCAATGATTTTTTAGCTTCAGGCTTCTCTGAGGAAGATGGGCAGGCATCAGTCCATCTAGTGTTGAAGGACATCTTTGCTCTATGAGTGCTGTTCTGCAAATAGAGCACCGTCTGCTGCTGTGACAGAAATTGGTGTGGAATTTGCCATGGTTGCCTGCTATTCAGCACACTCACAGCTCCACATAAAGCTTCCTGGAATACTGCCCTACAGAGCTGCCCTTTACAAGCTGAGCAGCTGGGCTGCAGTTTTGCTGTCCTTAGGCTGAGAACAGGAAGCTGAAGAACCCCACAGGATGCGAGTCCAGCACAGTGCGCACTGTCTGCACCTTGCTTCTCAGTGCTGCTTTCATTTCTGTGCTTAACACTGCGTGTTACAGCCAAGCTTCCACAGTATCATAGTGGCTTTGTATTGAGGTACACCTCACATCTGTGCCTATTACTTCATCAGACCCTGGATGTGCAAGGAAAATGTTTTCCTGAGTTTTTGTTTTTCCCTGTAATAACTTCATTCCTATTTTGAGTTTCTGTTTCTTTGGGGCTGCACATACTTCATATTAGTTCTGTTGGAACACTCTTGGTCCAAGACTGTGTGGAGGATCTGGGGCTCACACACCCAGCTGGCTGGAGTCTGAGGATGTGCCCAGTTCACAGTGCAGCATGGCTCTCCGGTGAGGCCCTGGCTGCCGAGTCTCTCACCACTGCAGCCATCACCTTCTGAGCCATCTATCTTGGGAAGGGGCGCCCAGGTGACGGTCTGGAGAATCCTAACACTCATCAGATGCTCAGCAATTTAGATCATTACCAGATCCTTCCCATTCCCCTAAGGCCATGGGATTTTGCAACAGAAGAGTCCCTTTTCTCCCTCTTTTGTGGTCTGTCACAGTGAGACAAGAAGTGGGCCTGGTTTCTGCTAGGAGAGAGGGGGTGACATGAGGAGAGCAATAGCAAGGGCGAGATAGGGGCATAGTTCGTATCTCAAACCTGTCTTGCCATATGCATGCTTGGTTTCATTTAAGTACACAACAGTTCTGTATGTAGACAATCTCACTTTCCAGGTGAGGAAACAGATTTGGAAAGATTACAGTTGAGGAATATGCTGTTTCTCTGTTCAATGCTGTTCTTCATGAAGAAGGCAAGGGCACAATCCCAGTCTCCACACTCCAGACCAGCACTTCGGAGAGAACTAGATTTCACCCTACCCTCTATCCAAGCGTATTCCCACTGATCTTTTCACCTTTCTTCACTCTTCTCACCCTTGGCCTCTGCAACCCACCATTGAGTTCCCACCGCACCATCTTGTCGCTTTGGGCAGCAGTGACTTCCCCAATAGAAGGAAGAGGCCAAAGGCCCTCCCTCAGCAGAGAATCCTCCCTCTGGCTGAAAGACTTGACAAAGGGATGAATGAATGGATGGGTGGGTGGAAATACATGCAAAGTGCTCTGAAGGTACAGGCCGAGGTGGACAGGAAGAACGTAGTCTAGCAGAGAGGGAAGAGCTATCTACAGAGGGAAAGAAAACAGAATTCTGCATGGTGAAAAGAAGGCTGTACCTCAAACCGGTGGCCCTGCAAGTGAGAGATATTCAGGTGTCTACAGCTTATGATTCTCTGTTCATTATCATGCAGAAAGAGTAGGGCAGAACCTCAGCTGCTGTGAAAAGGTGCCATCAGAGAGTTACTCTGAAGAAAAGCATTGTATAATACTATTGCAGAAGCTTCCCCATTGCTGGGGGGTGGGTCTGTTGATTATTATTTCTGGGCCTAACATTGGGAAAGAAAAAATTCCTCAGTTCCACAGGACTTAAAGATTTAAAAATAGCTGCCAGGGACCATTAATGCCTTCTCACCATCAACATGAAAGAGATTCAAAAGAACACGAGAAGAATTAAAATGTGTATGACTAGAATAAAATGTACAGATATTTTCTAAGAGGCTTGAACAGCTGTGAATCCCCATCTTTCCCTCAGCCTATCTCTACTCAGTGGTATCATGCACACCATGACTCAGGTTTCCAAGCCACAAACAACTTTTCTAGAAAAGTCCATCCCTAGCGCCCATTATGACAGGAATCATTTCAGCCATGTGTAGCTGGGTGGTCATCACAAACCATGGTCACAAATCAGATGTATTGAATCATGTGTTATATTCTAGAAGGCATTTGTTTGAACTGGTTATTTATAATTTGATCATGCTTTCTTATTATGACTATATAGCAATTTTTCAAAGTAACACACACCTTATTCCAGAGCTTTTCTATCCACAGTTTGAAAAGAAAGGAGACAATGGCAGAGAATGTTTCAGATACATAGCCAGTGCATGTACTCTCTCCATGTTTTTAGCCATCTTCATTTGTGTGATCTGGCAGACTGTGCCTCAGTTCCTAAGGGTGGGATGGGCTGCTTTCTTTCACCTTTTGTGAGTATCCTCTCTGGGGTGATTGTGGTTCCCTCCAAGATAGACTGACACAAAAGGCACTTTTTTGGCATCTTATAACTAAATGTGTCTCATAAATTCTACAACTACAACAATTTTAGCCATCAGAGTAAGAATTTGTTTAGCCAGAAACTTCATTAGGAACAGAAGCATAAAAACAGAAATGAGTTAGTAAGCTCAGCCCTCTTCTGGCAGTTCTCTACTTCTACCTTTGTCTAATTTCTGCGTATACAGTGTGGGCTGGACCTGTTAACTAACCTCTAACAGATAGAGTTAGTGAAAATAATAATAATAAGATGTCATTCCCCGGATTAAACAGCTGAAGCACTGTTGGTGCTGTCTTGGACATTCCCGCTCGCTCTCTCCCCGGCTGGTTCTGAGGAAGGCTCCCTGCCCTGCCAAGCAGCTCATGGGACAAGGAGCTCATGTCTCTGGCCAGGTCACAGAAGTGAGCTGGGACAGTGTCCTCCCCCAGTTCAGCCCCAAGACAACTACAGACCCAGTCAATGATTGTAGCCCAATAAGAAACTCTGAGCCATAAGCACTCAGCAAAGCTACTCCCTGATTTCTGATCCCTACAAATAGAACATAGATGTTTGACATTTTAAACTACCAAGTTTTGATAGGAATCTGTTAAGGAGCAACAGGTAACCAAGGAAACAGGTGTTATAGAAACAATTGTTAGCATATGCATTGTTGTTATTATGTGTCAGAAACAGGACTAAATGTTTAATATTCACCATTTTGTTTATTATTCACATTAATACTGAGACACTATTGTTACCTTCATTTTCCAGATGAGAAAACTGAGACATGTCATTGGCCAGGTTCATGGCTACATTACTAGCGAATGGGAGAGCCAGTACTTGAGCTCTTGTCTCACCGAAGGGGCCTTGCTACAGTCAGTGAACACTGTTCAGCTCCCCACTCCTGTGAATAGGCAACAGCTGCCCACTACAGAGAAATGACGTAAAAGTACAGAATTTAAATTTTCAGACTATGTAAGCTGCATACTATAACTCCCCTGGAGATTTTATTTTACCTTTTGATTCAGAGTATATTAGAAACAGTTTTACAAAGTATTTACCTTTTTCTATAGTGCCCTATAATAAGCAAACACTCTAGTAAGAGAGCTTACTAAATGTTTGTTGACATGAATAATTCTGTAAATATTATCTCAGACTTTATGATTTCATCACTCTTACCTCAGGTGTGCAGTTTCATCTTCTAACTCAACAAGTTGAGGTCTCTGTGTCCCACTTGGAAAATCTGTGGCCTTGGGTACCAAGAAGAGACATCGGCAATGTCAAACTCTTATGTCTTGAGGTAGTAGCTTTCACTATAGAAAAAAAATATATATATATATATAATTGCAACTGATATTTGTGATGGATATCAAAAAGTAAGCTTCTATACTCAAACAGATGCAAGATGGCTTAAAGGAAAACTACCAGAAATGCCAAAAACTTTCAGAAATTGAACAGAACTGAGGAAGAAATATAACTCACCCAACTCTAAGCATAAAGAAAATAAAAACAAAAGTAACAAGCTTTTAACATGTAAAATTCTTATTCTGTAAGTTGAGCATAGAAAAACAACATATTGGAGGAGTTATTTCCATCAAATAGGAAACTGTATATATATATTTTTTTAATTTTATTGAGTTTATTGGTACATTTTAGGGATAAAGTACAGTTACATTCATTGTTGGGATCATGTACCTTTACATGGCAAGTCTTGATTCTCGTTTTTTTTCCTTATA
>NW_022900927.1:759780-764558 GCF_012274545.1 Fukomys damarensis | reverse complement strand
ACCATCCTCAGTGGAGGAAAGATAGCCTCTTTAATAAATGGTGTTGGAAAAACTGGATGTCAACCTGCCACAGATTAAAATTAGACCCTTATCTTTCGCCATGCACTAAATTAAAATCCAAATGGATTAAAGATCTAAATATTAAAACAGAAACATTAAACTTGCTGGAAGGTAAGTTAGGCAGAACTCTGGAAGACATTGGTATAGGAAAAGACTTTATGAACAAATCCTCAGTAGCACGGGAACTAGCAGAAAGAATCAACAACTGGGATCTCATCTTACTAAAAAGCTTCTGTACTTTAAAAGAAACCATTAGCAGAACTAAGAGACAATCTGCAATGTGGGAAAAAATTTTTACCAGCTGTGCCTCAGACAAAGGACTATTATCAAGGATATATAAGGAAACTGTATTTTTTAAGAAATCCTGAAATCTATAAGGAGAACATCAATATTCTAATAAAGAACATTACTCCAAAAATTCCTGTTGTATTCCAGGTGTTTTATTTATTCTCTTATTTAATCTCTACAATAATCACGAAAGTTCTAGTACTTTTCTATGTCTTGCTGTTAAAAAAAATGTAGCTTATCGAGACAAATTTGCGCAGCTTCCTCAGTGGCAAAGCCATCTTCTCAATGATACCACAAATCTTTTTCTGCCAGGTCCTGACACATAGGAGCAATCAGGAAGATGAGGAATAGAACTGACATGAATACTATACCACCTCAGGCAGAAACAAGTGAATGAACGCAAATCTGAGGTAAATTGTAAGCATCATTTGGAAATGTAGGAAAGGAGGAAGTCTTTTACCATATTTGAAACATCTATCTAGAAAGATACTTGCAAGCATTCATTGTTTGAATCCACTGGGGCTGTTCAAAAACCACTCACTCGGAGCCTTTCCTGGAAGAAACAGACCACCTTCCTCACCTCCGCCTTCGATTTATTCATCGCTATGTCCTAAGTGCATCACAAGTGACTGGCACACACAAACTTTCTCAATAAATATTTCTTTACCAAATGAAGAAATAATTCATCAGAAGAGAAAAAGAGTCACACAAATGGAGGCATTTGTTGCAACGTTCCTTAAAATGATAAAACATTAGAAACAAGGTCAAAACCGCGAAATGGAAGAACAGTGTGACTGACAGTGCAATCTAAAGACTGCCTAGACTCTGTGTGTGGGTGTGCGGGGCACAAATACAAATACAGTGTGATTGCTCTAGTTTTGAAATGTATTTGCACAGGACAAGGACTAGAAGTTAATATTTTTAAAATCAAAAGTAATGGTTGTATGAGGGGATGAGCTATGATTTTCATTACTCATTTCTCACAATTGGCTTTGTTGTAGTTACTAAATTGCTGATGTTCATCTCAAAAAAATCCTAAGTTGCTCATAAAATTGTCTATAAAAGAAGAAAAAATTCAATTATCAAAGTTTCTAGTCTTGACCATTAAGAAGTACAGTACCTAACTTCCTTCAGTCATTTGTTTCTGATATAATTATTTTTTTCTCGCCTCTATTCTATTAGTACTTACTTATTATCTTGTCTTCTTCTTGAATGGCTTGAGTAGTTAATTATACATGTGCCTTTTATAATTAGCTACTTATATCCTTTTGGGAAGTAAAGGAATTATAAATAAATAACAATAAACATTACTAAACAATAAGTATTATATCTAATACACAGACATTATTCAAGGAATTAAGATGATGCCATTAGATGTCTAGAGAACCCATCTGAATGCTAATTAAATTAATTCCCTTACACTTCCAAACTTTACCTTCTCTTCTCCCCAAAAAGCTAGCCCCTTCCATAGAACTCTCAGGCATTGCTTTCCCATGATGTCTTTTTATTTTAAACTTCCAACAGCAGTGCCTACTTCAGCACAGGATGTACTGCAAGTATTAATGGCCTAACACTAGCCCATCAGCATGTGCTTTCAGTGGGATCCTGCCCCCCAGCGTGTTCCCTGTGCCCCCTCCTCCACAAGCTCTTTTTCTCTCAGGATGTGACCAGTACTTTAATCCTCCTTGCTCTGTTTTAATGCTTTGTATTTTAGCTATTTTGTCAGAAGTCAGTTGTTCATTGTGTGATTCTGCTCACACAAACAAGTTGCTCATTTTAACATAACTCTTAGACTTAACCAGTGTAAGAGATCATGTAAATTAGTGTATCTAATTCTCTTTCAAGGTTTATTAGAGCCTCTTCCTTTGTAAGCCCCTTTAAAAGAAATACTATCTAAATAAAACCAAACTTAAAACATGGGAAGGGACTAGTTCCAGTAGGATATCAAAAGATTAATTGTCTGAATTGATTTAAGGAAGATACAATGACCTAGAAACCCCAGGAGTACTATCAGACCAGCTTAGTCCCCTCCCCTCTACCACCATTAGTATGAACTGATATTGGAAATTTTTTTAAAAATCAATGGCATTTTGTGCTAGTTCATATTAAAGAAGGACTTGGCACAGTAAAATTGTGCCACCTCTTTACATAGTTCACCTCTGTCCTCCTGTGTAATTTGAAAATCTTTCAGGGGTTTGAAAGAGTAAATATTATTTTCGGTGAGTAAAGGAAGTGACTTACTTGATACCTGGCAATTAAGCCTTTGCAGACTCATAGGCTGACATGTTTTATTTTATTTACACCAAACAGAGACAAAATTGAAAAGGGTTTAAAGAATATATTTTGCAAAGTTAAGTGCAATCTTAAGCAAACCTAATCTTGTCTAAGTACCCAAAACATTTCCCAAACTGTCTCTATTAAGGGGGATGAATGGAAAGAAAGCTCATACATGCTACACTGGCTTTCATGACAGAGGTTACATTTTTAATAGAGTTAAATAGAATCTTCATAGTCTTTTCAAAGGACTCACTAATATAAAAACAAAAAAAGAGTGGAGAGAATTCCTATTATGGATATGTTCTTGTTTCCATCTGGCTGACTAACAATGGAAACACCACTGGGGATGTTCTTATGAAATGAGCACCAACATGATTTTTTCCTTAGCAATGTGTACTCATGGATGAATCAAGTTATGTCAAGAAAGCAAGTAACAAGCAATTCTGGCTACCTGTGACTCCATATGCGTAATAGCTATAGAATCATAAAACATAGATCAAGGAAGATGTTAGACTACATCCAGTTTGCTATTATTTTGTAGGCGAGGAAACATGGGTAAAGTGGCCTGCCAATTTCAAAAAATCAGTAGTAATGAGTGCCAGGACCAGGACTCCCAATCCATGGGTTAGCTACCATGCCACATTACCTCTCATTTGTCCTCCCATCCACCTGTTCACCCAGCCATGCTTCCAGTCTCTTCTACAGTCTCTTCTACAACTTTTGGAAATTGACCTCTGTGCCAGAAAGGATGCTTCACACCAATGAGCCACTTTTCCCTATGTGCACACTCCATTGCAGGATGACTTTTATTCCTCCAAGTAGAAGGTAGTTTAGGCCCCACCTATTGAATCTAGACGGACCATGATTCTTGCTCTGATTTTAAATGTGGTGGAAGCCATGTTTTGCAGCTTCTAAGTCTATCCTCAAGAGACCTTGCAGCCTCTGCTCTCCTCCTCTTGCTGCTTGGAGATTGTTGTACCAAGAGGCCTGGGCAAGCCATCTTAAAAATGAGAAGATGAATGGCAGACAACCAAAATATCTCAGCCAATGGCTCCAGCCAATTAGTAGACAAGTACATAAGGCCAAGGAAGACCAGCCCAGTCTCCAGCCCATGTGCCAAGTGACCTCGAATGCAGGAGTGATCCCAGCCAATACCATGTCATGCATAGACCAGCTGTCAACAGTGAGCCCTGCACATTTTGTTGACTCTCAGAATCATGAGCAAATAAAGAAGTGCTATTTGTAGTCTCCAACTTTTGGTGTGGCTTGTTGATGTAGCAATAGATCACTGATCCATTGCTAAATGCTAGACTGCAGAGAAAGAGTTCAAAAGATAAATAAGACAGCCTTTGCTTTCAGGAAACAGACTACTGAAGGAAACAAACACAAACACGTTATTTAAGAAGTGAAGTGATAAGTTCTGTGCAGTTTTCTAAGTGAGAAATTATAACTGATGAAACCAAGATACAGCAAGTAAATTGGATAAGGTTTAATATCTGAGTGAAATGACTGAGAAGGAAGCTAGCATAGTATATAAGTTAGAATGCTTGATAGATATTGGTAATCTGAAGTTGATGAGAGGCTGAAGGGGAGTAGATTTAGGAAGAGGAGGAAGGAAGAAAGCTCAGAATTTGGACTTTGTCAAAGAGTGTATTGACCTTGTGAAGAACCTGAAAGTTTCACAATGAGGTGGATGCCTGTGTAACTTTTAGGTAGTAAAAAATGTGTATGCCTGAAGTTCTGGGGCAGATTGGATAAGAGAGCACCGCTGAGAATCATAAGTTGGCCAGCGAGAGTATATCCGGTGAACTTGAGATGAAGTACAGTCACTGGTCACTCTGCTGAGAAGTTTGCTGGGGTCAGAAGGAGAGATACAGTGGGGCTCACTTCATAGGCAATAACTTTTCTGCCTCACGCCATATTTAAAGAGTTTTTACTTATCCACATTTTCGCCACAAAGAAAAACTATATGAAGTATCCCCTAAACATGTAAAATTTGCTTGAGAATGGGAAAAGACTGAGTGTGGGAGCTTCATCACTAAGTACATCACATTTCTTTTTTTGTTTTTTAGTTTTGTTTTGTTTTGTTTTTTGTTTTTGTTTTTGTTGTTTTTTGGGTTTTTTTTTTTTTTTTTTTTTTGTCCCGGGGTTTG
>NW_022900927.1:737066-759627 GCF_012274545.1 Fukomys damarensis | reverse complement strand
TTTTTTTTTTTTTTTTTTTTTGGTACCAGGGATTGAACTCGGGTCCTTGTGCTTGTGAGGCAGGCCACCGAACCGCTGAGCTAAATCCCTGGCCCAATACATGACATTTCTTGCCAAACATCCTCATTTAGTAAGCCTTTCCAAGCCACTCACTGGGTCACTGGCTGTTGAATCTCATTCTCTATTACGAGATACTTCCTTTGCTTGGCGCTCACATCTTTTTCACCCTCTGGAATCCCAGCCTTCACATGGGATCATCAAGACACTCGCACAAGGAAACCCTAGATAGGATATTGCTAAACAAGAAATCCCAAAGTGTCTTCACCTTGGTCCATACTGAAATGGGTTTCCAGAAGGCAGAGTGGAAAGAGAATAGATAAGAGGAGGAACAGGAACGAGATGATCAAAAGTTGTACAATTCATTTTTGGCCAAGGATGTGAATCATAAGAAGCACAGTGAGGTAATTGGTCTCAGGGCTCTGAACTGGGTATTACTGATGCTTATTTAACTAACTTGACCTGTAATTTTTCTTTCTAATTGAAATATGGTCCAGTTCCAAGAAGAGCTATGAATCAAGATGAGGAATTTCTTACTCTTTGAAATTTAACTTGGAAACTATGAAAAATAACTGAAAACTAAAAATCATCCTTTCATATTTTAAATTAACATTGCATACCTACAAAGAGACCAAATATTCAACCACTTTTGCTTTTTAACTAACATTTCCTCCTAGGATGACAAATCAGACTGCACAATTTGTTGAGAAACAAATATCACTGCTTTCTTTAGCTACTGTTCTGCATTGGAACCTCTGAAGAATGCTGATTCTGTTTTATATGCACTTTTATAAGTAATAACTTCAAAATCAGGTCTTTACTAGAAACTGCCCCATAATTTCTGTTATGGCAATTATCCATTCTCCCAAAAAAAATCTGCTGAGGTAAGAATTAATAGAACAGCCAAATTCTCCATCTTTTACTAAGAAGTATAAAAATTATTTCAATATGTGGTCAGTGTATCTCAAGGGAATTTTTGCAATGTTTTTATATTTTACCAAACCTCTTAAGAGTTTTGTGATGCAAATGAAGACAGTAATTTTAGCTGGTAATAAAAATAATACTTCAGCAATGGAAAAATTGGCTAATAATTAAATATTAATTAGGAATAACAAGCTATGACACTTCAACAAACATTTTAGAATCTAATATAAAAGCTATAACAAAAGGTCACATTTGTCGCAAGAAGTATTAATTCAAGTAAAGAGACAATTGTATGTGAAATGTTATGAAACTGGAATCGTGCACAATATTTGCTCCTTTTCAAGGCTTATATGGATAAAGTGACATATTCATAAGTCTTCTAAGAAAGCTACTTATTTTTGACAGATGAGAAGAGATGTTTAAAAAATAAATAAAAAGAAATTCAAATGTCTTTGGAAGACCTGTAGCCTTTCCATTCTCCACCTGACCTGTGGCCTTCTATTGCTGGAATACTGCAATGAGTCAGCACGGACCAGCATAGCCCCCATAGGGACCCTCACACTTATAAGAAGCTTTGGTTCACTGATTAAAGAATTTAAAAGGCTTCCTTTCCCCCAAGTATCTTGCATCTTCAGGTCAAAGTAACTAAAGCTTACCGTGAGGAAGTTTATTCTTTGGATCAAAAGTAAAACAAAAAACTTAGCTCTCCATGAGCAAAGCACTTTACCTGAGCACCGAGTTTTCTGCGTAGATTTGTGGTACACACCCTGAGAGTTCTAGAATAGCGCAGCAGAGTAAGGCACCATCAAGTAAAAGCTTCAAATTAGAAAAACATGGAATCTGTGGATTCCAAGGTGAGTGTTCTTGTGCTGGTCTGAATGCCCTCTTGGTATGTCTTCCAGAAGAAAAAGACACCACAGAACACACAAAGCTGGAGAGAAGAGTGTGTAAATCAATGTAAACGACACGCAAATGTCCACTAAAATTCTGCCTAAGGCTGGAGCTACCACTGACCACAGCAACCCAACAGTAGAATGAGTCAGCTGGCAGGGGCCAACCTCCCACCCCTCACTTTCTCTTTTTGGAAAGATGAGCTAGCCAGGTCCACTGACTTAAGGCCACTCTCCCTTCCTTTACACTGTCCACCCACACACCCCTGCACATAGACACATTTGGAGAGGCGGGGAGTGGAATTCAGTTAAGATAGGCCTTAAGAGAAAGAGTGGAGGGAGTTCAGGGGAATGGGGAAAAAATAAGAACCAAGATACATCATGTAAAGGTACAAGATCCCAATGATAAATGTAACCCTATTGTTTGCTTTAAATGTACCAATAAATTTAAGGGGGTAAAAAAAGAGAGAGAAAGAGTAGAATGTTCAGATGCTTTGAAGGGACCCTGGGACAGAGCCAATTGTCAGGAAAGTCTCGTGTAGATGGTGATATTAGATTCTGCGTAAGGTTTCCTGAGTAATGGCAGGATCAAAAACAATGTCTTCGATCCACCATACTCCTCTCTTCTTATCTCCCTTGGAGTGTAAAGCACAGGATTTCCTCATGAAAGAGAGGGGACAGGTGCAAAGCAAGATGCCCTGCCAGTGCTCTGATCACCTGCTCAGACATCAAGGGCCAGCTCTGTGTACCCACACCAAGGCAAGGAGAGGCAGCTCTTCTGACACTGTCCACAAGTCTTGTGACTAGAGCTCAGTCCTAGGCTCATAATCTGGTATGAAAATAAATAAAATGGCACCCTAGCCTGTACCAATTTAATACTGTGTTATTTTCAAGGTAATATTAAAATAAAAACACAGGCCCCATTGTGGGTTTGCTCCTTTTCTTTTTAATGATGCCATAAACTGAAATAGAAACAGTACTCAGCCCCACTGCAAAATATGAAATGGGAGGAGTCAGGGAATCTTGTAAATACATTTTAACACATGTTTCTAAGCAGGTTCACGGTTTTAGAAGCTTATCTCACCACCCTTCAGCTTGCTGACTTATAGGCCAGCTTTGAGACAGCCCAGAACTCCTCAGGTTCAGAGGTGTTCCCAGAGGCAGGTTCTGCCAACCACAGGTGCTCACAAGGTAAGGGTAGAAGAGATTCAAAGAAAGATTCATGGGGACAGTGGACATGGGTGTAGATTGAGAGCAAACTTAGATCCACAAATTAGAAACTGTTGAACTATGGCCTCAAAGAGAACTGGTAAATATATTCATCCATTCTCTTTAGTCTTCCAAGCAGAGGAGACTTTATTATGGTTAATATCTGGCAGATATTGTGAACCCTGGGTTGAAATCAGTCAGCATGTGCACAGAAATATATCATTTTTTCTGTGACATGCCCGCCAGCCACATAGGACCAAAAGAATGACAATTATGGAAGCCCATTAGAAAGTGACACTTTTAACCCTTAGGTATGGGAAAATGACAGAAAGGACTGGTGATCCCTGAGTTTCTGTCACCCTTCCCACTTGCCCACAAATAAAGTACAGACCTGGAGAGAACTTAGAAGTTACTTTCCCCTTTGCCTTTGCTCCTTGAACACTGGGACCATCCATCCTTCTTTCTGTGCAAGTCTGTTTTCCTTCCTCAGCCCAGCCAAAAGTGAATGGTTCCTCTGAATCCTTACAATATGATCACCTCTACTTACACATGGTCTATTTTAAATGGATCTTTCTGGGCTTCTGAAATTTCAATTAGCAGATAGAGATAGAGACAGGCAGACAGATAGAAGATAGATAGATAGGTAGATAGATAGATAGATAGATAGATAGATAGATAGATAGATAGATATAGACACCTTCCATGGAGCAATTATTATAGCTCACTCAGCAACTTCCTAAATAGGCATAGAGTTCTCTAGAATCGTGCTGTCCAATGAGATGGCTACAAGCTACATGAGACAATTGAGTATTTGGAGTGTGGCTAGTCTAAATTGAGGCACAAAAGGTACAGAAATCATTTTTATGTCACTGCCATGTTAAGATAACATTTGGATATATTGGAATAAATAAAATATACTATTAAAATTAATGCTACCTATTTCTTTTTGCTTTTAAATGTAGCTACTAAAAAAAATTTTTAATCATATATGTGGTTTGCCATCTGTGGCTTAATTATATTTATGTTGGACAGCATTGCTCTAGCAAAAAAAGTAATGGGAACCAAAAATAAATAAGCCTTCATCTTAAAACAATTATCACACATCTGAACCATGCCATTGTGAACAACATGTTGGCTCCTAAGTGTGTAACATAAATACTGAAACAGATTGTGTGATAGCTGACTCAGCATTTGGATTTTTTCCAGTAAATATTCTGAAACTTATCTCATGAGTCAGGAGATTCTTAAGAATAATCCTCAGATCCAAATAAGTCTGAGAATTATTCCTAGTCTGTTCAAACTTGTGAATAGCAGAAAATAGGGAGATATTTTCCAAAAGAGAGGAAAACCAAGAGACAGAAGGGCAGGGAGGGAACAAGGGGAAGAAAGAAGAAATGAAGATGTGCTCTATGCATGGACCAATTCCCCATGAGGACTAGAATCACTATGTACTGCAAACACATGCTAACAAAAAATAGAATTTGAAAACCAAGAGGCTGGGCGTGGTGGTGCACACCTATAATCCCAGCACTCGGGAGGCTGAGGCAGGAGGATCACTGTGAGTTCAAGACCAGCCTGGGCTACATAGTGAGTTCCGGGTCAGCCTCAACTACACAGTGAGACCCTGTCGCAAAAAAAACAAAAAAACAAAAAAGAAAAAAAAAAAGAAAGAAAGAAAACCAAGAGCCGCCAAGATAAGGCAGCAATATTGTCACCTAGTAGTAATTAGTTATTAATATTAGCTAATTATTGATATTAATTAGTAATTAATGAATTGCCTGCACTTAACAGATCAAAGAGTTTGACTTTCTGGCTTTTGAACTTAAAAAATAAAGACAACAATTTAAAGCAAAGCTGAGAATAATTTAAAGCAAAACAATAAATGATCACAAGAGCTAAATTTTTTAAACTGATGCAACCAAAATCCAAACAGCAGCTCGTACTTAAAGGTGGGTGGACAATCACTAGCCTCAGTCTATCCTTGCCTTCTTCCTCCTCTGAAAGAAAGGTGTGTGGTATTCTAAAAGCAAACAAGCACTTTGACAGAGTTTTTTGGAGGTAGCGTGTAAGTCAAGAGCGAACTTGTTGAAGTTGACCTAGACTTAAGGACTTTTGCAATTATGTGGAATGACTAAACCCACTAAGTGCTTAATTTTCACATGGTATGTAAAGATTCTAACTTGGAACAGTGCAACCATAGTAATCTAGCAAATTGTTCAAGTTTGTTAGCAATGGTGTATGTTTATAGTGAATCAGAAAAGAACAATTAGGGACAGGCAAACCCAACAGCTTTTTAAGACAAACATTTTGGCTAATTTTAACTTTAAGTTATGCTTTTCTATTGTGTTTTAAATGGCAAATAATTTATTAATCAAAGAAATTCAGTTAATAGCTCTGACTCCAAAAATTTTAGGTAGCCAAGAAGATTTTAAAGATGCTTTTATGGTATGAACCCAGGACCTTTGCACTGAGCTGTATCCCAATCCCTTTCTTATTTTTTTTAATTGTTCTAATTTGTGACAGGGTCTCCCTAAGTCTCTGAATTTTCCACGCTGAGCAACTTGTGATCCTCCAGCCTCAAGTTAATATGGTGCTTTTTAATTTTTTAAACTGATATTTCATTTAAATTCTAAGGGAAATTCAGGGAGTCCTACTTTGTACTATTAGCAATAACACAGATCTTAAATGTGTGGCAATAAAGAACCTTCTCTTCTCCACTTAACCATCACATTTATGGCCATCACAGATTCCCTTATAATACTTTATACTCAAACAAGACAGAATAATTGCACATAAAATAAAACCTTTATTGTCAAACAAAATTCTAGTTCCTGAAGGGACACATTTGGAAATCATTTCATACTTCTGTTGTGGAATCTCCCATCCCTTCTGTAGGCATAGGGCTTGCATATCTTCAGGATGAAAAACAGTACAAGCTTCACAATCTCTATAGATCATTGTTAAGACATACCACACTAGTCTCATAGACCCTGTCTGGTCTCTGTCTCCAGGCAGACATCTGCAGTTGTTGGCCTCCAGGTGCTTCAGAGTCCTTGCATTTCTAGACACTCCCCTTACAGAAAAAGAAAGAGAGAGAGAGAGAGAGAGAGAGAGAGAGAGAGAGAAACCTCCAGGAAGTCTGCAGGTGCAAGAGTTTTAGAGGAAATTAACAAGGGCTCGACCTTTTATGCTGTGTATTCAAATAGGCAGTTACGTGTTTGTTCCCATGTAATTC
The DNA here is from genome assembly GCF_012274545.1 of Fukomys damarensis. Lineage (NCBI taxonomy): Eukaryota > Metazoa > Chordata > Mammalia > Rodentia > Bathyergidae > Fukomys > Fukomys damarensis. Next base: position 753,312 of record NW_022900927.1, on the reverse strand, counting down.
TGACCTTAATCACACAAACACAAACCCAGAGCTGTTCCACAATGCTGAGAGGGAGCTCCCCTTCCTAGGGCAAAGCATCCATTGCAAAAGAAGTGACTGGGTAACAAGGAAATGAGGGTTCTGGAAAAATAGCTATAGAACAGCAATAAAGAACAATTGATACTAGAGAGAATAAATGTGTAGACACCATTACTTTTGTTCCTTTCCAGGTTCACTGTGACTGTGTCAAGATCTGCAGGGCTGTTTGGATTGACAAGATTAAGACAAAGTGAAATACCATGCACTAAACTAAAATTGAAGTGGGTTAAAGATCTAAATACTAAAACAGAAACACTAAACAGGCTGGAATATAAGTTAGGTAGAGCTCTCAAAGACATTGGTATACGAAAAGACTTTAGGAACAAATCCTCAGTAACATGGGAACCAGCACAAAGAATCAACAACTGGGATCTCATCTTATTAAAAAGCTTCTGCACTGCAAGAGAAACTACCCACAGAGCTAAGAAACAACCTACAAAGTGGGGAAAGAAATTTACCAGCTGTCCCTCAGACAAAGGTCTACTATCAAGAATATATAAAGAGCTCAAAAAATCACACCCCCAAAATATAAAGACCCAATTAAAAACTGGGGTCTGAAATGAACAGACATTTCTCAAATAAGTAAAAGCAGCAAATAAATATATGAAAAATGTTCAGCATCACTGGTCATTGGAGAGATGTCAATGAAAACAACACTGAGATTCCACCTCAACCTAGAAAGAATAGCTGCTATTATGAAATCAACCAATAACAAATGCTGGAGGGGCTGTGGGGAGAAAGGAACCCTGCTCCACTGCTGGTGGGAGTGCAGACTGGTGCAACCACTGTGAAAATCAATATGGAGATACCTCAAACAACTAGGATTAGAAGTCCCATTTGACCCAGCTATTCCTCTTCTGAGTATCTTCCCAAAACAATTAAAAGAATCATAGCACAGTCATATATGCACACCCATGTTTATAGTGGCACAGTTTATAATAACTAAAACTTGGAAGCAACCCAATTATACATCAATTGGAGCCTGGATAAAGAAGATTTTTTTTAATAAAATGGAGTACTACTCAGCCATAAAGAATAAGAAACTATAGCTAAGTGGATGTACATTGAGACCATACTCTTAAGTGAAATAAATAGAACACACATGTTTAAATGCCATATTGTTTCTTTGGTGTGAGAAACTAAAAGTATAAATAAGGATCAAAATGTATAATTGATACTGTGAATTAGGAAGAAAATGTCTCAAGGAGTAGGGGAAGTGGGAGGGGTGGGGAAAGGAAAGAATGGAAAAGAAAAAATATGAGAAATGGAAAAACATGGAAACAAAGTCTTTGTAAATAGGGGAGGGTGGAGGGGGTAAAGGGAGGGCAGAGAAATGGGGAACAAATAAGATCCAAGACCCGTCATGTAAAGGTACAAGATCCCAATGATAAATGTTACTGTATTGTATACCTGAAATGTACCAATAAGCTTAATAGGGAAAAAAAAGGCAGTGTGAACTAAATGGCTTATGCCCAAGACACCGAGATGCCACCAATAGTCACATGCTTCTATGCACATTGCTGTCCTTTATCTTTGTTATCTTATTCCTTCTCTGCTGATTCAAAATTCTGTTATTAGTAAATACTCTTTTTTTGGTTTTTGTTTTTTATTGTTTTATTTTGCTTTGTTTTTGGCACCCAGGATTGAACTCAGAACCTTGTGCTTGCAAGGCAGGTGACAGAACCACTGAGCTAAATCCCCAGCCCTATTAGTAAATACTCTTTTCCTTTGGTCATGGTATCCAGTACCATAATCTCCATTACTAGAAATTAGATTCATCCCCTAGACACTAGCCAAGTTGACCTGTCTATATCCAGGCAAAGAAAAAAAGCCATCTGGTGGTTCAAGGAAGATTTAATTACTGTAGCTCGCAGGACATATGAGCCATGTTCCACATAAGGGATAATTCTGATCTCTGTTACTGTGCTGCATCACTAAGTGTGAATAACTCTAGAGTTATTTTCACTCCAGAAAATTCTACAAATAATTATCCAACAAAGATAATCAGAAGGCTGATCACTGGATATAACAGCACTCAACAGATTGTCACCACCAACTGAGCAGTGCTGAAGGTTCAGAATCATCAATTCCCTAAAAAACAATGGTTTATCTATCTATTTAAGCCGAAGAATGACCAGAAAGAAAGATTGATCAATGAAAAATTGCCCCACTGGCAGGCACCCCCAAAAGGAAGAATTAAACCATAAATCACAACTTGCAAAACTCTACAACTCACAAAACAGATAAACTGTACCACAATATGACATGAAAACTCTCTTAACCAGCTTCTTCAGACTCATCAGTTCTGGATAAGTCCGCAGATAGTTGCTCTAGTGGTCACTCCATATGGACTCATGCTCTAAAGCTAAGGCCCCTAACATTCTGGAAGCTTAACAGATCCTGAGCTGTCCCAGCTTAGATCATTAAAATCCCTTTTCCATCCTTCCTAGATGTCTTCCTTCCACGTATCTCACTATTACCTGATTTCTCTTCCTATGGCAAGTAATGAAACCTAACGCTTTCTGCCTCAGCTGTGTTCCTTCAGTCGCAGGATTTTACTTCCAAGCACACGTCATAGAGAGTACACTAGAGGCTTATGGTTAAGAGCAGGGACTCTAGAATCCACTTGCTCCAGATTGAATCTCACTCTGCTCCTCACTAGCTGAATGACCTTGCAAAAGGTACTTCTCTGTATTTCAGCTTCCTCGTCAGTTCATTGGGAATACTACTAGAATCTACTACATAAATTTGTTATAAACATCAAATGAATATTTATATGGCTTATAAATAATGCCTGGCAGCTATAAGGCTGTTGTTACCACCAAAAATAAATGAAGAGTTTGGAAGTGAGGATTAGTCATTTGGAGAAAGTGCTTTAGGCAAAGAGTAAAATAATAGTTCCAGCAAAACAAAGAGCGAGTAGAAAGGAGACTGCATCATTATCATCCTGTGTTAAACCATGTTCCCTCGACAGGCATGTGCAGCAAATGCTCTTTCAGGACCACCTGAAAGTCACCCAATCACCTTCTCACCAGATGTGTCCACTAAGAAGCCTGGAGGACTCTTCCTCATCTCTCCAGACTTCTTGAAGTGTTGAGTTCTGGCCAAGGAGAAACTAGAGATTTTTCTTTGTAGATTAAAAAAAAATGCACCCTTCATTCTCCATCTTGCCTTGAATGTGAATATGATGCCTAATGCTATATTGACTTTACACAAACATAAAATTATAAGATCAAGGAAGAAAGCAAGCATAGGGGGACAGTGAAAGATAAAAGTATCCTTAATCTGGATTCATCATGGCACTGCACAGCTACTGAACCAATGCCAGCAAACATCTAACTTAAGATTTTGTGTCATGAGAGCACCTATTGTTTAATTGACTGTTAATCAGAATTTTTGCTGTTGTTCTTGCTTGCCCAGAAGGAACTTCTATCAGATATGGTGTCTTATTCACAGATTGCTATGTATGTGCATGTGGAGAATTCATACCAATGCTTGTCTCATGCTCCAGTGGTTCTAACGAGTCACTCACACTTCGGTACTTTGAGTAAAATTGCATACTTATCAGAATCACCTGAAGGTTGTTTAAGAATGCGAGATTATTGGAATAATATCCAGAAACACTGCTTCAGCAGATCAGAAGTGCAGTCTGGAGGTTTGGGAGCCACATCAATATTTTGCTTAGCTCAACAATCAAGGGAAACACTGTCTTTGTAAAATGTGTCTTTCTGAAAGAAGTCCTCAGTTTACATCTAATCTCCGAGAGATCACAAAGAAGCACAAAGGAATACATTAGAATTTTGCATCTCAATCCAGGGTCTTTGGACCCCAACCCCAAAACTCTGAAACATATTCCAAGCTTGCATACAGGTCTCTCTCTCCCGAAGTACTGGGGATTCAATACACAGCCTTCATACTGAACTACACCTCCAGCCCTTTCTATTTAGAGACAGGGTCTCAATAAGTAACTAAGCTGCCCAGCCTAGTCTCCAACTTTTAATTCTTTTGCTTCAGCCTTCCTGAGTGCTGGGATTTGTAGGCACACACCACCACATTTGGCTGGGACTGACATTTTAAATAAAAATTTCAACAGATTCTGAGTTCTCTACTGCAAGTGACTTTACAGACTGCCATTTATTCCTCCAACATATTTAATAATCAGTACCCTTTAGGCCAGCTCTGAAGAAGACACACAAAGCCTTTGCCTCTGGCTGCCCTGCACTGCAAGTATCCACAGTAAAAGGTAAAGTAACAAAGAAGAATCATAATTGGTAAGTTCTTCAAAGAAAAAACTGATGACAAGAGTGGGTTAGGATAGAGGAATGCAGCCAAGGAAAACTGTCCCACTTACAGTAAGAAAGCAATTAAGCTCAGTTCTGAAAGAATGAAGATGGGCTACCGTGCCTCCTAGGAAGATATAGCAAAGTTTTCTGAGCAAGAATGTAGTAGTTTGTATGCAAAATAGACACCATACCAGTTTAGAGGGAGAGGAAAGAGAACTAAGATCCTGAGGTTAGAGTGGAGATAGGAGTCTCACTGGCCAATGCAAAATGTTTCATAGAAGCTTTCATTATTAAAAAAATCATTAAGTGTCTTGGTATATTTTAGGTATACAGTAAATTACATTCATCATTGGGATCTTGTACCTTTACATGACATATCCTGGTTCTTATTTTTGTCCCCATCCCCCTGCCCTCCCTTCAACCTCTCTACCCGTCCTTATTTACAAAGACTTTGTTTACATTTTTTCCTTTTCTCTTATTTTTTCTTTTCCCTTCTTTCCTTTCCCCTACCCTTCCACTTCCCCCTGTCCTTTGAAACTTTTCTTCCTATATCACATAATCTATTATACATTTTGATCCTTATTTACACTTTTAGTTTCTCCTACCACAGAAACTATTTGTATTTAACACAAGTGTGTCCTATTTATTTCACTTAAGAGCATGGCTTCAATTTAACTATAAATGTCTCTAGTTTCTCATCTGAGTAGTACTCCACCTTATATATTTGTTTAAAACCACATCTTCTTGGGCCACGGATTTAGCTCAGTGGTTCTGCCACCTGCCTTGCAAGTGCAAGGACCTGAGTTCAATATCCAGTACCAAAGAAAGAAAGAAAAACAAAAAAAAACACATCATCTTTATCCAGTTACCAGTTGATGGGCAATTGGGCTGTTTCCAAAGATTTGGCTATTAGAAGCTGTGCTGCTATAAACATATGTACACATGTATCGCTGTGGTATGATTCTTTTAATTATTTTGGGAAGATACTCATCAGAGGAATAGCTGGGTCAAATGGGACTCTAAGCCTAATTTTTAGAGGTATCTCCATACTGATTTTTCACAGTAGTTACACCAGCCTGCACTCCCACCAACAATGGAGAAGGATTCCTTTCTCCCCACAGCCCCTTCAGCATTTGTTACTGTCTTGGTAGCAGCCATTCTTTCTGGGGTGAGGTGGAATAACAGTATTGTTTTCATTTGCATCTCCCGAATGATCAGTGATGTTGAACATTTTTTCATATGTTTACTTTCTGTTTCTACTTCTTTATCCAAGAAATGTCTGTTCATTTCGGATGCCCACTTTTGGACTGGGTCTTTAAATTTGGGAGGTCTGATATTTTTAAGTTTTTATGTATTCTAGATAGTAAACCCTTGTCAGAGGAACTGGTAAAACTTTTTTCACACAGTGTGAGTTGTCTCTTCACTCTGTTGGTGGTTTCTCTTGCTGAACAGAATCTTTTTAATAAGATGAGATCCCAGTTGTTAATTCTTTGTGATGGTTCATATGCAACTGAGGTTTTGTTTATGAACTCTTTTTTTACACCAATACCTCAAGAGTTCTACCTAACCTCTCTTCCAGCCTGTTTAGTGTTTCTGTTTTAATTTAGATCTTTGATCCATTTCTATTTTAGTTTAGTGCATGGTGAGAGATATAGGTCTAGTTTTAATCTTTGGCAAGTTGAAAGCCAGTTTTGACAGCACCATTTATTAAAGAGACTATCTTTGCTTGCTGCTTGCTGCCTTCTGCCTGTCCTGCTTTGCCATAGACCTGTTTTTTCTCCTTGGTGCCCCTCTGCTATCTCCTGGCTTGGTGCTAACCAGCTGTGGACTGAAACCTCTACAAGTTATGAGGAGATAAAAATCTCTTTTAACTTTAGGTGTTGAGTATTTTTTTTCTTAGCCATGAGAAAAGTAACTAAAACTGGTGCAAAACTGTACAGCTTACATTTGAAAAGAACCCCAGAGTGCCCTGCTTATGCAGGGCCACAGAGAGAAATATAACACCATGTTCAGTCATCCAGATGCTCAGTGGCTCCTTCAGCCATGGTTCAAATGGGCTTGGCTAACTGCTCCAGCCGGTGACAGACTTTGGCATCATCCACATGGTGCTAATGTTACAAGCATGTAGAATGCAAGAATACTAGGGTCAGGGAGACTTTCACTGAAATTTTATAGGAAGGCTTGGGAGGCCAGGCAGCGTGCTCCTGAGATGGCAGAGTGTGAAGCTGTGAGAATCAATCTAAAGGTGCTGAGACTTCAGATACCAGAAACGTTGGTCGTCATCTGAGGAAAGCCGCAGGTAGTGAGTGTAGCCACCCCAAGTGTGAGGGCTTGAGGGCTGCAACCTGGAAGGACACAGGGGGTGCTGCCAAAACCCTTTGGAGTTTACATCCCACCACAACTTGCCCTGGATGCTAGGCACAGACCTAGAGAACTTAATGTTTGCCCTGCTGAGATTCAATCTTGCTTTAATCCCATTCCTTTCTATCCCTACAATTCTCTCTTTTGAAATGGGAATGTTTACCCTGTGCCCTTGTGTATCAATGGTGTTTCAACTTGATTTTTAAATTTTATATGGGTTCCCACCTAAGTGTTTGCCTTGAGTCTAAAAGCAACTTTGGAGTTGAACTTTTCAGCAGTGCTAAAACTCTTAAGACTTTGGTGACTCTTAGATATGGGCTAAATTTATTTTGCATAATGAGATAGATATGAGTCTTCTGGAATAAGTTTAGATCTAAAGTGTCCCAAAGCTCATGTGTTTGGAAAGTGATTAAATCATAAGTGCACTATATTCATGAGTTGATTCATCCCCTGAATATACTGTTAAAGAGGCGCCTGATTGGAGGTGAGTCACTGGGGTATGACCTTGGAGGGTATATCTCTCTCCCTGAATCCTCCTTTTTCTCTTGGCTTTCCAGCTGCTATGGGTTGAGCACCTTTTCCGAGACTCCCCTTTGACATCCTGTTTCTACCTTGGAGCCATCTGACCATGGGTTGAAAGTGTGACCCAAAATAAACCTCTTTTCGTTTAAATTGTTGGTGTTGAGTATTTTGTCCCAAGGATGAGAAGCTAAGTAAGACATCAAGGTCATGCCTTCATAACCCATGTATGCTTGGAAGTGTACTTTACTAATCACTCAGGCTACTCCCAAGCCAATCAAGTTGACAGTTAAGCCTGTCACAATAATTTACATATTTTCTCAGAGTTCTTGCTACTCAAAGTGTGGTCCATGGACTGGCAGTGTCTGATTTATCTGGGAACTGACTCGAAATGCAAATTCAAGGCCTTGCTCCTGACTTCCTAAAACAGAATCACATTTTAATAAAAACCTTCAGGTTGTTTATCTGCACGTGAAAACCTGAAAAACACAACCATAAGCCAGTGATCATCAACTTTGGCTGCACATTGGAGTCACCTCAGAGGTTTAAATACACTTATCTTTCAGTCCCAACCTGATTGGAGATCTGATTGGACTTGGGGAGGAATACACCATAGTGTTACCCATGAGCCCACCAAGCACTAAACATTACAAGCTTACCAACCACTAAGGCATGATTTTGAAATACTGATACACAAAGTATTTTTTTGGAGTCTTCCTCCAAAAAATTCTAATTCAGGAGGCCTAGAGGAGGTTTGGAGAACCCACATTTTCAGCCAGCACATCCAGTGGGTCCCGCTGTAGATGCCACAGACCACACTTTGAAAAACACTGCATTAAGGAACTGATAAAGGAAGAAAAAAAACAATGGTGCAAAGTGAAGATGCCAATTAATCTGGTTGCTGATTGATGTTTATCTTTTTTGCTTTTTATTGAGTTTATTGGTACATTCTAGGTATACAGTACAGTTACATTCATTACTGGGATCTTGTACCTTTACATGGCAGGACTTGGTTCTCATTTTTTCCCCTTGTCCCTGCCCTCCCTTCACCCCCTCCTCCCCTCCCCATTTACAAACACTTTATTTCCATTTTTTCATTTTCTCATTTTTTTCTTTTCCCTTATTCCCTTTCCCCTACCCTTCCCACTTTCCCTACATCTTTAGCCCTTTTCTTCCTATTTCACATTGTTAATTACCTCATTAGGATCTTTGTACTATTATAGTTTTTCACACCAGAGAAACTCTTTGGTATTTACACATGTGTGACTTATTTATTTCATTTAGGAGTATATCCTCAAAATGTATCTATTTTCCTATGAATGACTAATTTCTCATTCTTTATGGCTGAGTAGTATTCCATTTTATAGAAAAACCACATCTTCTTTATCCAGTTTCCAATTGATGGGCAAATGGGCTGTTTCCAAGTTTTAGCTATTACAAACTGTGCTGCTATAAACATAAGTATGCATATGTCACTGTGATATAATTCTTTTAATTCTTTTGGAAAGATACCCAGCAGAGGGATGGCTGGGTCAAATGGAACCTCTAGTTACAGCTCTTTGAGGTATCTCCATGTTGATTTCCATAGTGGTTGCACCAGTCTGCACTTCCACCAACAATGGAGAAGGGTTCCTTTCTCCCTGCAACCCCGCCAACATTTGTCATTGTTTGATTTCTTGATAGCAGCCATTCTTTGTGGGGTGAGGTGGAATCTCAGTGTTGTTTTCTTCTGCATCTCTCCAATGACCAGTGATGTGGAACATTTTTTCACATATTTACTTGCTGCTTTTACTTCTTTGAAAAATGTCTGTTTATTTCAGATGCCCATTTTTGATTTGGGTCTTTATATTTGGGGGCACTGCTTGTTTTGAGTTCTTTATATAATCTAGATAATAGTTCTTTGTCTGAGGAGCAGCTGGTAAAAATTTTTTCCCACATTGAAGTTTGTCTCTTAGTTCTGTTGATGGTTTCTTTTGCAGTGCAGAAGCTTTTTAATAAGATGAGATCCCAGCTGTTGATTTTTTCTGCTAGTTCCCGTGCTACTGAGGATCATCTCACCTTCCTGGTGTTGGAGCAGCAATGGCACCCTCAGGGGAGGGTGAGGCTACCTGGACCTGATGTGTATCTTGAAGGGAATCTAATTAATAATTGCACATCTTCTCAAAGCATAACAGAACAATATAGATTTCCAGTGATTTATCTGCTAGATCAGAGATAGCCTCCTGTCAGAAATTATGCTAGCTACAAAGATCCTATAACATAATTAGGGCCAAGATCATGAATAAGCCTATACAAAGAAAACCTTACACATAGGGAGAAATTTTTCCCAACTAGGGAAGATATTCTGCTTTTAATCCACACACTTTCTAATAATTGACAACTAAATCAATAAAGGGCCTATAACTTTAGAAAACCTAAAATGCAGCATGACACTGACCACCTTAGGGTGGCTATGGTAAATGTCATCACCGTTCTTGTCTCTGATTAAGCAGTTCTTCTTAACCTTTCAAGGAAGGGTTTTCAAAAATGCTTTATGGAACACTCATACATCCAGGGATTACCCTTCTTCAAACTGCAAATGGACTCTGAAACCACTGATTGCTACCTCATTACCATCTTGTTCTGGCTATTTGTCTTGTACGTGAGATTGCTTCATTTCCCTATGTTGTTCAACTGTTTAATGATGAAGATGATATCCATCTAGGTCTCTTATTTCCCACAGTGTCTAGAACATTTCTGAACCCACGATAGAAGCTCAGCAAATAGTTGTTGGATTGAATAACAGCAATAAACACATCATGCTGTCTTCCTGAATAGTTCCATCTACCATGGTGAGTGATCCTTAAGAAGAGAAAACCTCATTATTACTGGGAGATTTTGAAATATAACCTGTCCATCAGCATTAAATAAAAGGTAGTACCTGTAATTACTTCCAAGTAAGTTTATTATACTTTATGATCTTCAAAGTTTTCATGGGAATTTACATCACTGGATCCCCACAAGAACCTTATGAAAAAGATAAGAGCTTTTTATGTGGTAAGAAGAGTTCACATGACAGATTTTTAAATGCACAATATAGAATTATTAACTATAGGCACCAAGATGGGCAGCAGATATCTAATACATATTCATCTTATATAACTGAAATGATATCCACTGAAAAACACACCCTATTTTTCTTTCACTATAGTCCCTGGAAACTACCACTCTCCCCATTTCTATGAGTTTGTCTTTTTTAGTCACTTTGTATAAGTGGAATCAGGCAATGTGTCTGGCTTATTGTACTTAGCATTATGTCCTCTGGGTTAGTCTGGAGTGACAAATACAACAGCATTTCTTTCTTTTTTAAAGGTTGAAAACTAATCCATGGTAAGTATATATCACTTTCAAAATCTATTCATCCATTGCTCATGGCTAAAATGAATAATATTTCAATGAACATGAAAGCACAAACTTCTCTTTGAAATTCTGGTATCAATTCTTTTGGATATATAGACCAGAAGTGGTATCATTAGATTCTATGGCAGCCCAACTTTTAGGAAAGTAAATACTATTCTTCCTAGTGACTGAACCCTGCTTGACATTCTCATCAACAGCATTCGAGGTTTCCAATTCCTCCACATCCACACCAGTATTTATTATCTTTTTTAACAAGAGTAATTGTTCTGATGGGTATGAAGTGATGTCTCACCATGACTCTGATTTGCATTTTTCTCATGCTTAGTGATGCTGAGCACTTAATGCATATGTCTTCCTTGGAGAAAGTTCTATTTGAGTCCTTTGCCTATTTTTAAAATTATTATTTGCTTTCTGTTACTGAGTTTTAGGAGTTTCTTACATAGTCTGGAAATTAGCCCCTTACGTAGACATATAATTTGCAAGTATTTTCTCTTATATGCAGGTTACTTTTTTACTCTGTAGCTTATTTTATTTGCTTTATGGAAGGTTTTACTGTGATACAGTCATCTGTTGCATTGATGCCATATCCAAGAAATCACTGCCAAGATCTCTGTCAAGAAATCTTCCCCTATGTTTTCCTCTAAGAGTTATTCAAATCCTGAGAGCTATCCAGTATCCTTATATTTAAATCTTTAATCCATTCTGAGTTGATTTTTGGGGTGTGGTGTATAAGGGTCTAGTTTCACTCTTTGGTGTGTAGATATTCAATTTTCCCAGCATATGTGGAAGAGGTTATCTTTTCTTCATTCTTAACACCCGTATCAAACACCAGTTGACTGGACATGTACGGGTTTGTTCTTGGCTCCCTGATGTTTTCCACTGGTAGATATGTGTCTATGTGCCAACATCATGAAATTTCAATTGCTACAGCTTCATGATATGTCTTGAAACTAGGAAGTGTGATGCCCCAAGTTTTGTCCTTTCTTGAGATTGCTTTGCTATTCACAGTCTTTTGTGGTTCCATAAGAATTTGTGATTTTTTTTTTCCTTTAAAAATGCCACTGGGATTTTGATAAGGATTGCATTTAATTTATGTCACTGTGGGTAATAAATATACTTTAACTTTCCTAAATCTTCCAATCTATGAACATGGAATGTCTTTCTATTTGTTTTTATCTTCTTTAGTTTCTTTCATCAAGGAAATTTCATCATTTCCTTCATCAGTGTTTTGTAGCAGCATTGACCGAATCTTTAACCACCGTCAAGTTTCTTCCTAAGATTTTAAAATTTTTTGATGCCATCGTAAATGGAATTTTCTTTCTGGATACTTTGTTTTAGTGTATAGAAACACCACTAATTTATGTATGTTGGTTTTGTGTCTTGCAAGTTTGGTAAACTCATGTATGTTTTTGTAGCAGCCCCGCACCCTGTCTGTCTCCTACTGTGTGTGTGGATGTGTGTACTCCCTAGAGTTTTCTACATCTAAGATCACATCCTTTGCAAATAGAAATAATTTTACTTCTTCCTTCCCAATATGAAGCATTTCATTTATAGTCATACCTAACTGCTCCAGCTAGTACTTTCAAGTAACACGCTGAATAGGAGTTGCAAGAGTGGGCATCCTTGTTTCATTCCTAACCTTAATAAAAAGATTTGAGCTTTTTCCTGTTTAGTATTAGTTAGCAGTGAGATTTCCCAATATGGCTTTTATTATGTTGTGGTGAATTCTTTCTATATCTAGTTTTTCTGAGGATTTTTTCCATTATAAACTGTTGAATGAAAGCTTGCTTGCCTCAATTTGCAATTGGTGAAATCGGAGCTCAAAGAGCTTTCAGGTAGTGATAACCTGGCCTAATGCCTGTGTACAGATTTTAAGAAGAGGGCCTTTCCTCTGGAGGGTAGAAGCTGACCCAGCAAATAGACTGCCCACTCCACCCAAAACACTTTCCTTGCACAAGGCATGACTTCTAGAATTGTGGCAGTAGCCTTACCTGAAAAACTTTCTCATTGCCTCATGACATATCAAAAATAAAACTAAAAGCTTAGTGCTGTTTTTAGCATCCACACTGGGTGAGTCAGGGTCTTTTACTTAGGTATGTAAGGAGAAGTAAAGAGCATAATTTTCTACCTATAACCAGAGAATAAGCATCAGCAATAAGTAAGAAGAGTAGATGGAAAACAGTTTTTTGATAGCACAGATTTTGCAACTGGAAAACTATAGGGGCTTACATATCACTCAGTCACTCTACCCTCAGAGAAGGAATTGTGATTAGTTGCAGAATTGACCACAAAGCACTGCAGCTTCTCCACACAGGTGTGGGGTCTGTTTCTTTACCCTTGACTCATGGTAGTCTCCCATGTGACTCGCTGAGACCAACACTATGTAAAGGAACTAACAACAGGAGAGATCTACACCTGGGCCTCAGCAGGTCTGGCAGCTTTCAGGCAGTTGGATATTGAGTGACATATGGCCTAGGGACCGCTGTCTCCTGGCCCACAGTGAGACAGCATGCAGATACTCAAAGGAGGCCACCCTTGCTCTGTGTACTCTAGTACCCCGTGATACTCTAGTCACCAGCACGGCCTGGCTGCTCAGTGTCTGCCTCACATCAGCAACGGTGCCACACTGACTTGTAGCTTGTGGGTAATAATAGGCAGCTTTAGTTTTTAGTCACTGTTTTTAGATGCTTTGTCTACATAAAACAAATATTAGCTGATAGATTGAATGACCCTAGAAGCAACAGGATCAGCAGATAATGAGAATAACAGGCCATTTGTAAATAGCAGCAGAGTATCAGAAAAGCTAAGCAACAAAAAGACATTCGGCATGGCACGGAGATTGCTAACCACATCAGCTTGGTACGCCACAGAATTAGTTGCTGCCGTTAGCAGGCTACTTTTTAAAAAGAAAATGTATAAATAAATATTATGCAAAGCAACTTATTTTTTAAAGTACTAACAGAAAAATCACAAATGGCTACAATGCATCAGCCACTTGATTTACTGATAATAGAAACTACTTTTGCCCCTGCATTCTTCATAAAGAATTGAGTTCATCCTGAGTACTCCAACTCATGGGGGTCGGTTACAACAAGGAGCTTCTCTGCTCTGTTGAAGCGGTGGATTTGGTTCCTTCAAGCACAGATAGTGCCGTTTACCTGTTTCCATTCTCCATCATGATAGAATTTCACTTAGAGCTTTTAAAGCATGAAATAAGAATTATGGTTTGAATGCTAAGAGGGAAAAAGAACAAAGAGAAAAGGGAGAATTTGTTATGTCAACATTCAGTCAGTTGTTGTAGACTGGCATGCTTGAGCATGTGTCTTCCAACCTTCCTTCCAAACCTCAAATCACCTCAAATTCTCTTGCTAGAGGGTGGAAGCGAGAGTAAGGGAGTGGCTAAAAGATAGAACCTACAACTGCCGTATCTCACAATAACTGCTTCAGAAAATAATAATACAATGTGAACATTTCATAAAGCAAGTTTCCCAGGAGTTGAGGGATTTAATTAAATATATAGTACAAATTACATAGATATATGTATATGTGTGTAATATAACTTGTCAGAGGGAAGGTTACTTCTAAATTTCCAGAAGTTCCATTAATTTAACTCGGCTCTTCCAACTTTGCTGGAGTCCATAGATTATCTAACACTAAAACAATCATAGACCTTTCCATTCCCCTGAGCGTAACTGTTCCATACAGTCTGAAACATAAACTCTTAGACCTGAAACTCTTTCATTATCTAACTCTGTCTTTCCTATAATTCCCACAAGTATATCACAGACTTAAGTAATCTGCTAAGAACACCTTCCTCTCTCATGTATACCTGTTAAAACTGGAACCCAACCTTTGAGGTACATCTTAAATAATTAAATAATTTCCTTATTGAAACACAGTTAGCTTGCTTGCTTGATTTCTTTTCTTCTTTCTTTCTTTCTTTCTTTGTTGAGACAGGATCTCAATATGTACTTCAGGTTGACCTTGAATTCACTATGTAGCCCAGACCAGGGTTGAACTTTCAGCAATTCTCTCGCTTCAGCCTCTCGAATTCTGGAATCACAGGTAGACACCACCACAACTGGCTCCATAGCTATTTTTTTTAAACTGAGATACTCTCATATCAGGGGTTGTGATTGTTACTTATGATATGTTGACATGATTGGAGTAAGAATAACCTAGCAGATTAGTAAATTCTAGATTTGTCTATGGATGATTGACAGGTAACCCAGCAAGCTGAGGGAAGAAGACCAACCCAGATGTGGGTAGCACCAAACAACAGAAAGGAGAAAGGAAAGAAATATTCCCCCCACCTGTTTGTTTGTTTAGGCACTCCAGTCTTTGCCACTGCCTTTGTTTATCTTTGGGGGTTTTGTTTGTTTGTTTGTCTGTCTGTTTGGTTTTTTTAGGATTAAACAACAGAGTACATTTATTTCTCAACATTCTGCAAGCTGCAAATTCAAAATCAAGGAATGGAGCAGGCAGATTTGGAGGCTGGTGAGGGCCCTCTCCCCAGTCACACTGAGCCATCCTATCACTACATCTTCAATGGGGTGGGGTGGGGGAATCTCAGTCTTTCTTCTTTTCCTTTTTTTTTTTTTTTGTTTTTTTGTTGTTGTTTTCAGGTCATTTTATTTATTAGTATATGTTTGCAGTACATGCTCTTTACGGTCCTTGTGTGGAGTCGGTGCATGTACACAGTTTGTCTCGATTCCTTTTCCCATGCTCATCCCCCACTTCCACTTCTCGATCCCTTTTCCATTTGAGAAAAATGCATCTCCCTAATTCCTATTTTCCATCTTTCATTTTTATTTTTTTCTTTATTTTTAATCTGGGCTTTTCAAATAAAAGAAACTATGCAATATTTAGGCTTGTGTATCTGATTTATATCACTTAACATTACGGTCTCAAGGTGCATCCATTTTCCTACAAATGACTCAAGCGTGTCTTTGTTTATGGTAAAGAAGTACTCCATTGTGTTTAAATACTGCAGTCTCTTTATCCATTCATCTGTTGGACACAGATAGGCCATTTCCAGTATTTAGTTATTATTAATTGTGCTAAACCTGGGTATGTACATATCATGGCAAAATTACATCTAACTCTTTCAGGAAGATATCTAGAAGGGGAATAGATGGGTCAAATGAAATTTCTAATTTTAAGTTTTTTGAAGACACTCCATGCAGATTTCCATAGTGATTGCACTATTTTACATTACAACCTAAATATAGAAGTCCTTTTTCCCCTCAGCCTTGCCAGAATTTATTATTTGATTTCTTCATGATAGTCATTCTTTGTGGTGTAAGATGGAATATCTGTGTTGTTTTAATTTGCATTTCTCTAATATCCAGAGATGGTGAGCGCTTCTTCATGTATTCATTGGTCATTTGTACCTCTTTGATGAAGCATCTATTCATTTCACTTGCCCATGTTTTGAATGGGTCTTTTACTTTGGGCAATCTAATTTTTCTGAGTTCTTCATATATTCTAGATCAGGGTGGCAAATCTATGACACACATACCACAGCAGGCACACAGACCCCTCTCTGTCAGAACATGAGCCAAGTCACCCCAACATCCAAGTAATGGGAAACAGTTTTTTTTTTT
>NW_022900927.1:717160-736934 GCF_012274545.1 Fukomys damarensis | reverse complement strand
TTATTTCCAGTGTTGACACTTTGCAATAATAAGTGGGTTTGGGATTGCAATTTGGGAACTTGTCTCTAAAAGTTTCACCAGCACTGCTCTAGTTAATAAAACTCTATCTGAGGAATAGCTGACAAAAGTGTTTTAGCATTCTGCAGGTTTTCTTTTCACTTTGTTAGTGGTTTCTTTTGCTGTGCAGAAGCTTTTAAAGTTTCATATGATCCCATTTGTTGATTCTCAGTACTATTTCTTGTACAACTGGGGTTTTGTTGAGAAAGACCTTGCCTACATCTGTGAATTCAAGAGTTGTACCTATATCGTCTTCAAGCAGGTTAAGTGTTTCTGTTCTAATATTTAGTTCTTGATCCATTTTTATTTTACTTAGTACTTAGAGAAATGGGTTTAGATTTGGTGTTCTGCATGTGGATAGCCAGTTTTCCCAGCACCATCTATTAAAGAGGCCATCGTTCCTAAGTGTATGCTTTTGGCCTCTTTGTCAAAGATCAAGTGATTGAATATGCCTGGTGTTGTCTCTGCTCAGTTGATTCCTATATCTGTTTTTGTGACAGTACCAACCTATTTTTATCATTGTATCTTTGTAATATAACTGCAAGTTCAGGATTGTGATGCCTCCTGATTTCCTCTATTTACCTAAGATTGGTTTTGCTATTCTGGATTTCTTACAGTTCCACATGAATTTTAGGATAGTTTTATCTTAAGTTTTCTAAGGAATGCTATTAAAATTTTATTGGAATTTAAATCTGTGCATTAATTTTGGAAGTATGGCCATTTTGACTATGTTCATCTTGCCTATCCTGAAACAGGGGTATCTTTCCATTTCCTGATAACCTCTTTGAATCCTTTTTTCAGAGTGCTGTACTCTTTGTTGTAGAGTCCTTTCACTTTTTTAGTTAGGTTAATTCCCATGTATTTAATTTTTCTTGATGTTACTCTTAATACTATTTTTTTCATAATTTCTTTCTCAGTGTGTTCATTACATATAGTACAGGAACACTATAAATTTTTGTGTGTGGTCTTCATATCCTGCTATATTACTGAATTTTTTTAATTCTAAGTCTTTTGGTGAACTTTTCTGGGTCATCTGTGTAGAGGATCATGTCATCTGTAAATAATGATGGTGTGACTTCTTCCTTTTCTATACATAACCTTTGATTTCTTTTTCTTACCTAATTTATCTTGCTAATGTTTTGAATACCATATTAAACAGAAGAGGTGATAGAGGACATTCTTGTCTTGCTCCTTACTTGAGAGGGAAAGCTCTTAGTTTTCCCCAATTTCATATGACGTTAACAGTAGGTTTGTCATAAATGACTTTAATCAGATTGATAAAAGGTCTTTCTATACCTAATTTATTCAGTGCTACTGGATTTTGTCAAAGACTTTTTCTATGTCTATTGAGATGATCATATCATTTTTGTCCTTGCTTCTATTTATGGGCTGTATTACATTTACTGATTTGCATATATTGAACCATCCTTACATCCCTGGAATGAGGTCTATTTGGTTATGATATATGGTCTTTTTGATCATTCAGTGCATTCTGTCTGCCAGTATCTTGTTGAGGACTTTTTGTATCTGTGTTCTTTAAGGGGATTGGCAATAGTTCTTTTGTGCTGTGTTTTGTTTTATTTTTTAACCTTGTCTGGTTTTAGAATAAGGGCAATGGTAGCTTCCAGAAATTCCTTTGGGAGTACTCCTTTCCTTTCCTTTCAATTTCATTAAAAAGCTAGAGATGCATTGGTGCTAGAAGTTCTCTGAAACTTTTGTAAAATTCAGAAGTAAACCCATCCAGACCTGAGGTTTTCTTAATTGGAAGTTTTTTTTATTATTGCTTCAATTTCATTGCTTATTATTGCATTACTCTGGGTTTTTAAATGTTCTTGGTTCAGCTTTGCTAACTCACGTTTCTAGGAATCTATCCATTTCTTTTGAATTCTCCAATTTATTGGCATACAGGTTTGTGAAGTAGATTTTAATAATCTGTTATATTTTAGAAGTGTCTTATGATTTTAACTTTTTCATTTCTAATTGCATAGATCTGAGACTTTTCTCTTGTTTTTTGTTTACATAAGCTAAGAGATTGCCTATTTTTTCATTCTCTTAAAGAACCAACCTTTTGATTCATTGATTCTTTGCATTTTTGTCTTGATACCATTGATTTCTGCTCCAATCTTAATAGTTTATTTTCTTGTACTAGCTTTACATTTGAATTGTTCTTGTTTTTATGGGACCTTGAGGTGTGCTGTTTGGCTATTTATTTGGTCTCACTGTGTGTTTGTGGCTTGGGCATTTACAGCTATAAACTTCTCTCTTAGAACTGCTTTTATTGCATTCCACAAGCTCTGGTACATTGTACTGGAATTATTATTTAATTATAGAAACTGTCTTATTTCTTCCTTGATCTCTTCTGTAGCCCATTTTTATTAAAGAGTATATGTTTACTTTCCATTATTTGCATAATTTCTGAGTTTTCTTTCGTCATTGATTTCTAACTTCACTGCACTAAGATCTGACAATATGCATGGCATAATTTAAAATTTTTTACATTTACTTCAGCTTGCTTTATTGGGTGCTATCTTGGAGAAAGTTCCAAATGCTGCTGAGAAGAATGTGTATTCTTTGTTATTGGATGGAACACTCTGGAGATAACTATTTCATCCATTTGTTTGAAGATTTTGTTCATCTCTGATATTTCTTTCATGATATTTTGTCCAAATGATCCAAGTGGGGTGTGTGGATCCCTATTATAACTGTGTTTATGCATATCTGGCCTTTTATGTCCACCCAACTTACTGTATGAAGTTGGGTGTACTAGTATTTGGTGCATATATGTTAACATGGCTCTCTATTTCTGCTAGATCATTCTCTTAACCAATATGTTGGGATCTTATTTGCCTCCTTTGATCCACTTTGGCTTAAAGTCCACTTTGGTTGAACATAGGATAGACACATCTTGTTTGGGAGGTTCCATTGCATGGAATATTATTTTCCATCCTTTGATTTTTAATCAGTGAGTTTCTTTTTGGGTTAAATGTGTTTCTCGTACAAGGAATACCATTGTATTTTGTTTCTTTATCCATTCTGTCAGTCTTTGTCTGTTCATTAGAGAATCGAGTCCATTTACATTAAGAATTATTACTGATAGATATTGAGTTGTTCCTGTCATTGCCTTATTTTCCTGTTGCTGATTCCCTGTTCTTCTTTTCTACATAACTGTTCATCCTACCTGGTGTATTCATTCTATTAAACCTTTTGTCATAGTTAGCTTCATTGTGTCTTTCTAGGAGAATCTTGAGAATTTTTTGGAGTGTTAGTTTACTGGTCACAGATTTCTTTAGGTGCTCTTTATCATGAGAATATCTCATTTCTCCATCAATTTTGAAGGATAGTTTTGTAATATATGTGATTCTGAATTGGAAATTGTTTACTTTTAGGGCTTGAAACACTTCACTCAAACTCCCCTGTCCTTTAAGATTTGTGTTGAAAAATCTGCAAAATTCTAATGGGTTTTCCTTTGTAAGTGATTTGTTGCTCTTCTCTAACCATGTTTAAAATTCTGTTCTTGTATTGGACTTCTGAGATTTTTAATCTGATGTGTCTTTATTTTATGTGGCTATTTAAAGTTCTAAAAGCCTCATTTAACTGTATGAGAAATTATTTTCCTACATGAGGTAAGTTTTCTGCTATAATTTCAGTAAATAGGTTTTCATGCCATTTATGCTGTCTTCTGATTTCTCACCAATTCCAATTTATCTTAGATTAGTCTTTTTGTATCATCTAGGAGTGATTGGAGCCATTTTTTGTTTATTATTTTTTTCAAAGCAGCACTCATTAGTTGATCACTAAGAATCTTTCCTCACACTGATCACTTCTACCAAACACTTGATAGAATTTTTATATCCTAAATTTCCATGCACCCCTGCACCTAAGGCCCCTCTGTCCTCTGCATCCATTTATAGATTCTAGTTTTTTTCTATGCTGCACATTCATGTTTTGCAACATTTTGTTTAGTTCTTCTTTTTAGTGTCTTCTATAGATTTATTGATCATTTTATGTATTTTACCCAATATCCTTTTACTTATACCCTCTGTGAGCTTTCCAAAGGCCTTCGTGATCTGTTTTGTTATTTTCACAGATATCATTTTGAAGAATTCAGTAATGCAACTTTTGGGTTCCTCCTGTTTAGTGTCCCATGGATTAGTTTTGGGGGAGTTGGAGAGGTTTGGAAGCATTTTGTTTGCCTGTCATCTCATGTTTCTATTTTTTGTTTGTTTATTATCAACTCATTAAGCTGACTGCAATGGAAAGTTTTATTTCTAGTATGTAGATCTCTTTAGTTAATGTCTACTTTTCCATGGAATGCTCTGGTTGTGGCTAATTATTGGCCTTCACCTCTGTCCCAGCTTCCAACCATCTCCTTGCAGTTGAAATGGGAGATTGCTGAATATTTTGCCCAATACCTAGTTCTCCAGGAATGGACCACAGTATTATTAATGACCCCAAGGCAATCCAGATTACACCATCCCACAAAAGCTAGTTAATAGCAATAGCTATATCACCTTGGCCATAGTAATAAAATCAGCATCATTTATAGCATCAAATACAAACTGGATATTGACAAATCCTAATAACCAATATAGTAGCACCTTAACCCACAGAAAAGAGATCTATAACTATAGTATGAACATTAAGCCAAACCACATAATGACCTACTATTGACCTACAGTAAATATCTATCAAATGGAACAATATCACCTCTACTAACAATAGAATAGTGTTTGATCACAATAGCGTATATTTATCTAGCTATACAGTGATTCATAAAGCTTAGTAGTTGTGCTAGTAAAGGTAGAGGGGTGGGGAGTCAGGGAATGAGAAAAGCAAAATTTAAAAGATCGATAGGATTTGAGAATGAAGAGAAAAACTGAGATGGGAGTCCAATTAAAAAGTAAAAGAAAATTAATACGATAGAGAGCAGTCACAGGGGAAAAAAGGAACAAGATTTAGAAGAGAAAAACTAAACAGACTAAAATGAAATATATGAAAGATAAGAAAGCGAACAAAATTTAAAGCAAAAATAAAGGAAAGAAAAAAAAACTAAGAGAAGAAAAAGAGGGCAAAAAACTCATACCTCAAAAAAGTACCTGATTAAGGGAAGATAAAACTTGTACAAAATAGAAAAATCAAGTAAAGATTGAGTCAAAGAAAAAAATTCCTCTGTCATTGAGTCATTTCTTTCCAAGACCCACAGTCTTGGGATCCAGGCAGCCAGGATTTTCTACTTCTAGCTTCAAGGCCTATGGCTTTGGGATTTTTTTCCCCTG
The DNA here is from genome assembly GCF_012274545.1 of Fukomys damarensis. Taxonomy (NCBI): domain Eukaryota; kingdom Metazoa; phylum Chordata; class Mammalia; order Rodentia; family Bathyergidae; genus Fukomys; species Fukomys damarensis. Next base: position 731,601 of record NW_022900927.1, on the reverse strand, counting down.
GCAACTAAGGCCCCCTCTGTCCATTTTACAGTGGGAGGAGTGCCTATGACAAAGAAAAAGCATATGGTTGTTCACTAACAATGGGGTCTAAGCTTCTATTACCAGTTTTCATTGATTCTAAAATGTCATCAACTAAAAGATATATACCATATTTCCTGTACTTCTGAAACATGTTTTTAATGCTGCTAATAAAGCTAAAACACAGTATATTCTTATAGTGTTTTGTTATAAAATATAAAATAGTACCCTGCTAGACATATAAACATAGCTTCTTAGTCTTAAAATGGATTGGTTAGGTTATTCACATTTGTAGTCTGATTTTCAGACCCAGAATAAACATGTCCATGCTTCTTGCACACAATATTACCCTTTGATCATCAGAACTGTTAGTATTTCTTAAAAGATTGATCCACTGTCAACTCTAGGAAATTGTTTCAATCCATTACTGCTAATTCTATGAGTACTGATGTATATGAGCAGACAATAATAGTTATATAATGACTGACTTCCACTAGGGCAAAAACTGTGTGATGCAACATGTCTTAGAAAGTATGAAATTTATTTTATTTTTTGTCATCACTCCAGGATCACTTTTTAGTTCACGGTTACTAATAGGCTATGAAATGGAACACCCACCATGCTATAGTTTGCGCCAGCCTAAAACATAAAGACAATAATACACCTTCAAAGCACTTTACTGTGAGTATATAATAGCCAGTCTTGAAGGGAGGGCAACATATTTAATTGTATCTGACTTTGACTTTCAGTGTATTACAACAGGGACAGTATTTTAAAACTCAGATTCTCGCATATATTACCATGGTCAAGTGTTCTAGCCCAACCATCTTCCACTCCTCCTTCAAGAAAACTTTATTACTTCCACAAAATAAAGTAAGTGATTTGGTTGTTTGCTGAGTTCTCCATCTCAAGGTGCATCCTAGGCTTCCATGAGTGACATTCACCTCTGCTTGATCCTATGGGCAAAGGCAAGGTAGGTTCCACAGACTAAGAGCACTAATGAAAGCTGTAAACCTCTGGTTCTCTCACTAAGTAGTCACATACCCTGGGAATGTCTTAGCTCCAAATAACAGAAAACACAAAGTGGCTTCATATTTGTAACAGTTCCAGCTCTCATAACAAAAACTTCATCAGCAGGTCAGCATCCAGACAGCACATGTGTGAGCTTCACTCTCCTCTCTAAAGTCCTCTTGGTTCCTCCTCTCCCTGTGTGTCAGCTCCAAACTCAGGCAGAGAGCAAGAGGCCAGCTGCAGATCCAGGCACCATAGGTGAACACAACAAGGTCTACAGCAGGAAGAAGGGAGAATTCCAGGAACAAAAAACACTTCCTGGAATTTTCTAGCACTCCTCCATTCAAATCTAGTCACAGAATCACATGCCTACCCCTACCCAATCACGGCAAAGAGAAAGGACAGCCTTGATTGGTTTAAATAAGCAAGGACATACCCCAGGGCCGACAGTGATAGGCTGACAGGTGAGGCCTGCTTAGCCCCAAGAATATGATCACAGAAGGATTTTGGACTGAACAACATCAAAGTCCTATTAGGAAGGGGAAAGGATTGTGAGAAAAGATGCTAAAGAGCCAACAGTTTCTACTAAATAGTCCCTCTGAAATATTACCTTTTCTTAGAGGTGGTATATTCTAATCAGTATTGATGAAAGAGTACTTACATTCACAATTTGGCTCTTTTTTTGTTTTGTGGGAAACATGATGTCACTAAAAGTTTTTATAAACCTTTATAATTCGAGAAAAAGACATGGCAAATGATAGAGTTATTTTATTCAATTTAGTCCTCTAAGAAGGAGCAAAAGTAGATGACTTAATTGTGTGTAGGCTTAATCTCTGCCACACTTAAGGTAAAAGATAGTATCTTTTTCATATTTACATATTTTTTAGTTTAATCAGTCATCTGGAATTATTAATCTCATAAATTGGTTCCAGGTTTATGACAGCTAGAGTTAAGGCCTCAGTATAGGACTGGTCCTTATCCAAGCAGTGAGCACCAACAAAGACTATCCTGGCTTCAGGATATTTTCTTTTGCTCAATTCTAATCACAAATATCACCCAAAAGCAGGAGATTTCAAACTGGAATTTTAACGCTTTTTACAGTCACGGTATGCAGAGGTAGGAAAAAAAAATATAGATCCTAATGGTTTTCCTCCTCTCTTCCTTGTAGCATGGTATATTTGCTGAATATCCTAATCCATGGCCTTTAATTAGTATTCCTTCATTTCAAATTCTTATCTCTGCTTTCTGACCCCTGCCTCAAAGATTGTTGTTATATCTGCTAAGTCTTTAGATACTATGACTACACCAAGGGTCAAACTGACTCTCCCCAAAACTGAATGTTGCTGTCTCATTAGATGACAAAGGGATTGTAATAGCCACAGCTGAAATAGCTGTCCAAATAAAGATGCTCAGATAACAGAAGCCAGGAAAAAAGCAAAACTCTGTGGCAAATCAATTAGCTACCCTTTATATAAGAGATTCAGAATGGTATTCATGCTGATAATCAGGTAGGATGATGCTTCCTGAACTGATTTACACAATGCTATATTTATTAGGTAAAGAAAATACTGAGAGAATAAAAAGCCAAACAGAAATTCTCAGTTAAAAAATATATTTTTAGTCTGTAATGGTCCCAATCTGCTATCAAATATCATTGTTATTCTGAATGAGTAAAGAGGGAGTCATTTAAATTAAGGCCTGTTTATTTCCACATAGAACAATGGTCAAATGTAATATACAAATGGAATTAAATGTTCCAATGGGGCTTTACAGCCTCTAAGGCCACATTAACTGTCCTGTTCCCTTTGGTCATTATGACATTCTTGTGAAGAATGCACTAACACCATCTCCACTTCGTGGGTGAGTAAACCCAGAGTCTGAGAAGTTCTGCGCCTTTTCTAAATTTATAAAACTAGACAATTAAAGGAAGAGCTGGGTTGAAACTGAGCTCCTACCTCACTCTTCCCACTGCCTAGATTGCTGATATACATTCATGACAAGGGATTGATACAATCCTCACAACACACCCAAAGGTAGCAAAATTTGCAAGCCAACAGGTTGCAGTTCTGCTGCTCCTTCCTTGCTATGAGCCTGTGGCTTTGTGTTTCTGTCAGTTTCTCTTACTTCTCAGGGTCAGTGTAAGACAACAGTGGCATTTCTTCAAGGAACACTTGGGAGAGCCTAATGAATGAGTAACATTGCCAAGAATTCTAGGAAAGTACAACGTGCTGACAGTTGGCTGAGTGATGAGAGGGAATATTCTGCCGAAGCTGTTTAAGCATTCAGCTTCCTTTGACTGCCCTTCATGTGCTCACTGACGCACTCATTATTTGAGCTAAGGATCTAAACCAAGAGTGTGACATCTTGTTAAACATAAGATGGTCTGTGTTCCTTTTAAAAGCAGCATGTGGGTCATACTGCTCTATCAGCTCCAGTTTGTGAGATGAAAGCAGTCCCAGTACCCTTGGTCTTCTGCAAAACGTTTCCAACTTTGATTCTTCCCGCAGTTTCTAGTGGAGCATGATATAGGCCTCACAGAAACCCTCTTCCTGCCAAGAACTTAGGCCAAGCTCTGTGATGACTGCCCAAGACAGCAGCTATGATTTTCCAATCCTATTCAATGATGTTTCTTTAACAGGCAACCAAACATTACAACTTGCATTCGAGGTTTTGCCCGATTGGCCTATGCAGTAGCCTTTCTGGAAAGGATTGAAGAACTCAGTAACAAGGTTTCATGCATTTGCAGATGTTTGAGAACCCAGTGAAAAGGTAACAGAATTATAAGAGATAGAATTTATAAATCACGTTTATTTTAGGTTTTTGGTATTATGTTGCATTCTTCTGAATGAAAATAACAAATCTATCAAGCTCACAAGTCCATAGTGAAGGAAAAGAGTATTGCTCCAAACTATTGTAAGAAAAATGCAGCACTAAAACCATAGCTATAATAGGTTATGTGAGGGGAAAATGTGGTTTTAAAAATTACTGAAAATGCATTCATAAGCATTATGATACACAATTGAATGTGGCAGTCTGAGGAAGGAGTGGGGAACTGACTCAGGTATGCTGTCTCGCCTACCTCATTTACCATGACAATGAAATGTGTTTATTAATGAAAAGTTCAACATACATAAGGCTTTGGTTGATGAATGATTCAGTTATGATAATACCACCTAAGAAGAATAGCCAGTTCTCCCACTAGCAAGAATCCTTACTGGGGTGTGATAAAATAGCATTCTCTACTTTGGCTGCATGATCTAATCATAGAAGCAGTCCTAAAGGAGTTTTAGTTTAGTAGGTAAAACAGATGTACACAGAAATGACAGCAGGACTTGCCTTTGATAGTAAAAAATTTTTTTTCACTTCTGGAAAAATCTAACTTATTATTAATAGTAGATTTCTTAAAAGTCCCATCTTTAACCTGGCATTATTTTCATTTACCAGTAGTCCTTTAGTTCATTGATGAAAGATAATAAAAAATGTGCTGCAAGTCACCATGCAGAAAATTGCCAATTCAGGGTAGAAACCTGTCTATCAAGGAAATATGTGTATAAGTACATGTACTAGGATATGAACTTAGAAAAACATTTGCACCTTTCAACTTTCATTCCTTCTTCTGATTTCTGAAATATTTCTTGAGCTCCTACCACACCAAGCACTGTTATAAGTGCTAGAGGTAAAAGCAAAACAAACAAAATTACCCAGACTCGATGCACATGTCAGAAATCCCAGCTACTTGGGAGGTTGAGGCAAGGGCAGCAGACGGTTCAAAATTAAAATACAGGCTAAGGCATGGCTCAGCAGGAAAGAGCTTGACTAGATACACAAGAATCTGGGTTCATTCCCCAGCACCCCCAAGAAATATAAACCTCAAAATATAGCCTACTTGGAGTTTGTGCTTATTCCAGTAGAAAGAAAGAGACAATAAACAATGTGAGTAAAATATTTAGTATGTCAATATTCAAAGATTAATAATAAAAAGATCAGTCAAACATTTAGTAAACATTAATTAAAGGATTCACAGGTCTGGCCTGACTGTAAATTCTAATCTCATCAGTGGAACTCCAAAACTTAACCCAATGCCTGACCCACAGACATTCAAGAAATATTTGTTGAATGACTGAATGAATGAATGAATGAACAACTTCATGGTCTCTGTAAATAGCCCTGATACTATCTCAACCCAGTACGAGGTTTCCTTTTACTACCTACTGCCTTCAAAAAAAGATTGGCTGTAACTCAAAATGAAAAATAAAGAATGTGGCCCCAGCAATGAAGGAATGCAGTCCCTTGTGTGGCTTTTTAAAAATTTTATCTAATACAAGGCTTACCCATACTAGGTGACCAATAATTTAAATAGAAGTATACCAGACAGTAGTTTCTTCTTGCACAGGTAGCATTTTTCACATATATTTCAAACATATATCCCTTAACAAATCTGAGATGGGTAAGCAGAGTGTGATTTTGAAAGAAATGAAGGAAAAAGCATTGTCCCAACAAAGCACTGCTATGGGCATCTAGGGCATGTGGCTTTCTTTCTAGTACCAAGAATAGCATTTAGCATAGTAATGACTCTCGATAAATGTTGACACACACTCTGCAGATGCAGTTGGTGCTCATGCTGTTTTTGTAGCATGGTCATAAGACTATGTAATCAGCAGGTAAGAGGGTTCATTTTCCTCTAAAGAGTTGGAACTGCTTTTAATGTGATTTCCAACAGAGGAACTCAGTTAGTCAGTAAGCTTTGATCAAAGATTCAGCTCAGTCATTCAACCTCATCAGTGAAGCACACAGCTTTCAGGAGCCCATGTGGGTGGGCAGGAGTGGGTACCAGCTACCTAGCCATTCATATCAGCCAGGGCAATGCCAGCAGATCAAGGAGGTGAGAGGAGTAGCTATAACCTGCTCCACACCAAATGGATGATGTAAATGTGAAGCATTTTATTCAAAATCCAGTTCTATTAAATATCCACCCTAGGTGGGAAAGTAGGGCAGCTACTCATTGTAACTGAAATATTACTGTTTTGAAGACATCACATAGCTGGTTACTGAGCTCAGTAGTATTTATAATTATTGTTACTGAGTGTAAATATCACCTAAAATAGTGTGAGCCAGGTGTTTCTGACATAGAAGAGAAGGTCTGGGAAGTTAAATGGTGAAAAAAAAGATACAGGAGAGGACAGTTCATAAGCTGGAATCATACTACTCTACACAACTCCAGTCTGATCAGCAAGAACTGAGGTTGCAAGTCATCCTGCATCTCCAAATGCACAAAAGAATTCATGAGATTGTCTTCAACCAGCAGCCCATATGGCCACCATTTCATTGAGAAAGTTCTGAAAATTAACATAGGAAGACAGAAAAATATTTTCTTCTGCTTCATAGGCAAGAGAAACCATGCTGGAGTGGCCAGAGGGCTATTATCAACATAGCAGCCCCTCCTTTACCTCCTATCTTTCTCAATTCTTACCCTCCCTTCTTTACCTCCCATCTCTCTGTTATCTTCTTTCTTCTGTTCCCTTTTTTCACTCCTGCCTCATTTTACAATTGTCCAGGATAGAGTGATTTCGTCTTTGCCACTGGATTCTCAATAAGCTAGGTGCCGAAGGATGCTGTTCAGGTTTCAGTTTGCTTGGTTTGGGCCTGATGTATTTTTCATTCTCTCCTTCCACATCTCCCAATGTAAAAAAGCACTGCACTCAGATGAAAAATATATGGGTCATCAAGACAAGTCCTCCATTGGAGAACAGGAAACTGGACCTTGATGACTGTGAATGAACTCTCTGAGAACCAAATGAAACTCACAGAAATAGAAACCAGATGTACGCAGTCGTGAATCTAGGGCAATACTCTGCTTCTAGCTTATTTTTAGCAGAACTGTTATTGAAGTCTTTTCAGTACCATAATTAATTTTCAAGGATTGCTATTAGCCTCATAGTGTAAGATGGTACAAGAAAAAATTTTGCATTTAAAGTTTGAGTGGAAAATAACAATTTTTAAGTAGTTTGGGGGTGTTTTATGGTTTTTAGCTTTCTTAGTTTGACCTGGAGTAATGAGTCTCTCAAAAGTAATCCATCTTTAGATAATAGTGCCTGTTTATGTATTTAGGATATGTCAACCTCCTCTAGGCTGGGAAGTATCATAGCCTAATATAATATTTAGCTTTCATTTTGGGTGTGCAACAAGAGGACCAACAGTCTTGTTAGCTAAAATCAACCCAAAGTATTAGAGTTTGGACATGAATTTGGCCTGCCCATGCCAGAGGGAATACAAGTACCTTCTTTCAGGCACCGGATGAAATCATTAATTATGTCAGCAGCCCCAACGATAGACCTGGAGACACTTTGCACTACTTAACAAACAGGCAACCTTCTCAACTCTTTGGGAGTCTGGGGAAGATCTTAAAGCTCTGTACTCACTGTACTTATGCTTTTCCCTTCAAATCCTCAAACTTTCCCTTGACCCTGTGTCTCTTTGGTTTTACCACACCAGGGTTGGAATGAGATGAGGGAAATGTGTGGCTGTGATGCCCAGACTGTGTATTATAGACCTAAAAGCACATCCTGGTGCACCTTGACAATGAAACTCTTTTTAAGGCATGGGGTTTCTGGAACCGTATCAACCACACTTGAGTTCCTGCTCCATTTAAGGCCATCAGAGGTCTTTTAAAGAGCAATTTAATCACTACAGACATGTACATTTTTGCCCATTAAAGAACAGCTTTATAAAGAATGTGACCTGTGTTTATACCATACACAAAAATTACCCTTTCTACAAAAAAAGTAGCTTCCATATTTTAACCATTAAAATGGCTTGGCAGTTCTCTCTTTAATTAACTGCTCAGCCAGATGAAAAGTAAAAGTGGAAAGTGCAACAGGATTCTGCTAAAGTCAGTTTGTGTTTTCTTAGCATACTATACTCCCACATAATGATCAGTCTCCATAGATAGTGGAACATCAAGAATCCACACACTTGCCCCTCATTAACCAGTCTTTAAGGAGAGAAGCACAGGTGAAATGAAGGAGGAAATGTGTTTCAGAGAGCAAGCAACACCACTCATTAAGCACATGAAAAGAGATGTGTGAGGCTGGATGAGACACAGGGTGTACCTCATGTCTACCATAAATTTTAAAAGAATATAGCAATAGTTCAAAGAACTTTCCATATAAGTTTTGGAAAACAGGCCTGAAATAATTAAAATGGGCTTTCATCTCTCAAAATTGAGGAGCCAGGTACATAGAATAGTAATTCAATTCGATTCCACAATCAACTTCAGAAGAATAGCAGGGCTGGGTCCTCTGGAAAAGATGAGCAGAACAGGAACTGAGACAGGTAAACATTTGTTTGTTTGCTTTTTAACTCATGAAAACTATGAATTGAATGTTTTCCTCTTAAAGCAGGGGGAAAGCAGTCTAGCAGCTTTAACAAAGCTGCTGGCAGAATGACTAATAAAAGAATGAGATCTAAATAATGTAATAACAAGTTGTAATGGAAAAACAAGTTGTTTTTTTTTTTAAATGAAGAAACCAGGGGCTGGCTTATAGGTCAGTGATAAGAGTGTGTATTTAGCATGAGCAATGCCCTGCACCTTGCATGGTTCAATCCCCAGCATCAAAGATAAAGAAATAATGAAACCGAGAGAAATTAGATGAAACTATAAAGAAAAAAAATCAATTAGTATTACCATGGGAGAGGGGAGTGCTGACCTACCAAGGAAGGGTTAAAAAACAAAGAGATCTTTAACTTGTATGAATAAATAAAGTATAAAAGCCTGGAATCCACTTATATCAGTGTATCTTCTTTCATAGAAAAGAGGGTGGGAGGGCTATCAAAGAATTTAAAGAACAAAACTTTCTAAATTGTAATAAAATATTACTACGTTGGTCTTTTCATACTTTTCATGGAGTTGCATACACATTCAAGCCTGAGGTCATTAATTTTTGCAAATAGCAGAAAAATGGAAAGCACACTTGAAAAAATATTGACAAGAATATACAGAAATATCCCCCCACATACAATGAATGTTTTCATATTACGGACTCAAACCGAGATAAAAAGTTATTAAATTTGCTGAGTCATAATACTTTCTACTTATCATCAAGCATTCCCAAAATACTGTAAAGTACGCGCTCACAAACAGAAGCCCTCGCACCCACTTTTGTAAAGTGCCATCCTATAACTAGGAACAAGGAGAGGCACCCAACAATGCCGCATTTCAACTTGATGTCTTAGACCAAGGCACAGGTCAGGTGATGGATACACATTAAACACGACCCTATAAAAAGTGCAGAACACAACAAGAGTTGTAAATATTACAATGTTTTGTAGGAAGGTTTTTTTTAGTTATTTAAGGTAAATTGGCTGTTCAGGTGGAAACCAGTTTTTTAAGACAGACAGGTAAAGGGGAAACTGCTAGAAGAAAAATAAGAGAAAAAGGCAAAATGTGACGCTAATTAAGAAACAAGTGCAACTGGCTCTGTAAACACTTGTGAGAGTCAGTGAAGGCTGGAGACGTTGGCTCCTTTGAGTGTAGCGCACGGCTTGGGCAGAACCGGACCTCACAGCGAATGGCCTTCCAAGTGAACTCTCCCGGAAAGGTGTCTTCCTTTGCCGGGAGTGGCGCTCAGACCCTGACGGAAGAGCAGAGGACTCTCCCACAATAACGGTCAACAAGGAAAGGACACCCAGGGGCTCCCAGGAGCATCACCCCTTAGAAGACAGACGCACAGACTAGCAAGCTCACCACCAGGGCTGACTCTCCGGGAAGAGGAGGAGCCAAGCGCTCCCGGACACCTTGCACAGCCTGTGGGATGCTGCCCGCAAGGCAGCCACCTTCGGGAAGGAGGGCCTGAGACCCCCGCAGCGTGGACTCGGGAGGTTCTCTGCTCTTCGCAGTTCTGCCCCAGAGCGAGCACTCACAGTTCTGCCACGGGCGCGGGGGCCGAGCTGGGGGCTCCGAGCCTCGACCACGAGCGGCCCAACCACCATGGACAGCTCCGCGGGAGCCACGGCTAAGTGGCGCGGATGCCCGGGGCAGGGGCCAGGTGTCGCGTCTACACCGCCACTGCCGTGGGAAAGTAGGCTTTGGGTTAATCACGTCGCCTTGCTCTGAACTGTCCTCCAAGGCTGGGGATTTCGGGAACCAGGATATAGCCGGCAGCTTCCCTCTCCCCCAGCGCCTTAGCTTTGCGGAGCTCCTTAAATGGAATAAAACTCACTGCCTGAGGCATGCTGGGAGCGAGGGTCCCCGAGCGAGCGAGCACCTAGAGGAGTTGTCCCCGAATCCCCACGCAGATCCTAGCTGCAGCTCTGCGCACTGGAGCGGGGACGCGTTCCAACCTCTCCAGAACTCTTTGGTCTGCCCGGGCTTATTTCACTTCTGATGAATCACAAACTGACCTGGAGGGAAGGAAGGGGAGAGCACTGCCAGAAGGAGGCTCTGCTGGTGTGGACCCTGTCTTTGGGCCACCCTGTAACTGGAGTGACCCTTGTCCTCAGCCACATGCAGAGCTTCCCTGGAGGAGCAGGTCTCCCTGGCCTGTCCATTCTGTAAGGGTTGTGAAACCATACCCTGTGGGGTGGCGAGCATTGAACAGTCTTACTGCTGGAGACAAAACGGATTCCATGTGGCTACCCAGAGTCCAGATTCTTGGAAGAAAGGGGACATAGCCAAGTGCCAAAAGGGGTCCCAGGCCTCTGAAGTTCCCATTCAATCCGAGATCTCTAGCAAACTCTCCTACCTCTTTCCTCTGTGGGCTCCACAATGGGCAGCCCAAAGAGTTGATAAAGATTGCCTGTTGACCCAGTAACTCTCCCAAGATCCCTACCCTAAGAGACTGGGCCTCCCCTTGCTGTACCCATCACCCGGCAGTGAAGCCAGGACACTGGAGAGAATGAGCGGGCAACTTTCACACTTGATCTCCCACAGCCTTATTTCTGATAAATTCCCAGAAATACACACTCATCACCAACTCAAAGCCAAAGAGACAATTTCATCTCATTGTGCGTCTGGATGCACTCCTTCCTTGGTGCAGGGACTGTCAGAGGGCGGGACTGCACTCTGGCCAGGTAGAATTAGGGAGGTAAAGGCTTCTGAGGCCCAGGGTGGACAAGAGGCAGCTCTTTTCAGGTGGCCCAGGACTCAAAGTTGAAGGCAGGACAATGCAATTCACAGGGAAGCTCAGAAGCAGCCATGAGGGATCTGTGGCATCCCAGCAGACTGGTTTAGGTTGAGGGGTTTATTGTTTGAGTTACATGAGACTTGGAACTCTTTGTGATCTCTGACAAGTCCAGAACTGCCGCCTGCTGGAAGCCAAGAATTTGGCCTGGCCGGGGGCATTCAGAGGTCATCAGACTAGGTGATCAGAACTCACACTCACACAAACAGACACACACACTCTATTCCTGATGAGCACAGTTTTAGGAGGTGCACATGGGAAAGATCTTGAAGAACTCCTCTCACCTTGGCCTGGGCTCCTCCCAGGAAAGCTGCCTCCCTGGCTGAGCTTGCAGGTCCAGTTAGGGCAAAGCTGAGTATTGCAGGAAGGTGAGGAAGGGTGTGAGGCGCACTTTGATATTGATGTGGAAGGTCCCATCAGCTGCTGGTGTGTCCAGATTTCTTTCCTGGGGCAATTCCTCCAGATATTAGGCAGCCAGTCCCATTTCTGAAGGAGTCTTACTCTCACCTAACTACAAGAGACACACCCTTTCCTTTAGGTGGGTTTTGGAGGCAGTGCACCCTCTTTTCCATTTTGCTACCTTAAGGTCATCTGGCAACAGCCTCCCCTCTGTCAGCCCAGGAAAGTGATTAGAGAAGTGCTCTAATGGTATCAAATGAGAACATTACCATTGTGCAACTTCTCTGTGTAAACATAGAAAAAGTTCAGAGAAGGAAAGTTGTTTAGTTTGGTAGGATTTTAGAGTTGTAGCTTGGAGCTAAAGATTGGCAAATGTTAAACCTGGATGCTTATTGGTAATAAGAATTCCTGAACCCAGGTGCACTGTTTAAAGAGCTGTACTTACTTAATTTGTAATGTTGATCTATTGGCTTATTGTTTGGGCTAAGGACAGAAAGGGAACCAGCAGCTAAATAAATGTAAGTGTACTTTATTTCTAAGTTATGAGAAGAAATGTCCCTGGAGATTAGAGATATTTGAATCACATCAACTGGTGATTTAATATGAATTTAAAAGTCGTACATTTAAAAATTCAGAAAAACTTTTATGAAGGTGGATATAATACACCACCACAGCAGGCTCCGGGAAGACAGACGTGTGAAACTTGCTCACGGGCCAGGCATCCCTGTAGGTGTAGACCTCACAATGCCAAGCTGTCTTCACATGGAAACACTGCAGATTAAAGGCAGGTTTCAAATCCTCCTGTTTGGTAAGGCTCGTTTACATGATAGCAAGGCCTAAGAAACATTTAGTCTCTATTGGCACTTGTTCTAGTCCAAAGCCTTAAAAAAAAAAAGTTCCTCCTGTGTCTCATTTGCAGTTCTGTGCCCTCAGCATTAGAACATCATTATATTGGCAGTTGGGCTATGACATCAGAAAATGCCCTTCTCAGAAGAGGCAAAGGGTCAGAGTCTTGTGTATATATTGAGAACTTTTACTGCAAGCAGGACAGCTTGGATGATGTATCTCTATTGTACCTTTCTTTAATTGCCTTTAGTGGGAACAGAACAAGAGGTTTTAATTTTCCTTACAAGAAGTTTTAATTCTTTTAAGTCTTTTATTTTTTTTAAGAACAACAAAAAATATTTGTGGAAGACCCTGCTGAGAAGATCTCCCTCCTTGGGCCAAAAGAGCAGAGCAGAGAGAAGACTGTAAACCGAGAAAAAGGTGAAGTAACATATGACGAGGAAAGTTCAGTATTCCAAGTACACAAAGCGTACTGTATTTATTTTTCCTGTCTATATTTTCTTTTTGTGTTGGAAAGGAAATTCTAAAATTATTTGATAGATGTTTTGCCATTAATACCAAAAAACTTGGGGGGTCAATTTGTTTAATTAGTAGAAAAAGTGATATAAATCAGTCGATTGATGCCAGCCTTTATAATATTTATAATACATTACTAATTTATGTATTTACAACATAACTCATTTTTGAATCTGATTTTTGTTTTAACCTTTTGATTGGGGAGAGGTGACGTTTTAAAGCCTGAGTAGTTTGAAGCTTGACAACATACCTTTAGATGTTTTAATTGTGTAAGCAAATATTATTTTAATGTTAAACAGCTTGCAAGTATTAAATGGCTCATTTGTGATTTACTTATTTTTACAGATTTCCCCCTTTAGCTCTCATGATTACATTAAGGCCCTTCTTCTTTTTGGAAAGAACATCTTATAAATCAGCAAGTGTAGAGGCTCAAAGGTTGACATCCTGAGCGCTGACACTGCTCACTCAGGCCAAACACATCCAACACTTAGAAATCCTTAAATGTTCAAGGGAGGTTATGGAAATTCCCAATTTTTTTTTTTTTTTTTTTTTTTTCTTAACGAGAAGCCACGTTTTTTTAGCTTGGTATTTACAGTCATCAATTCAGGGAGATAGGAGCTTCTGAGAGGGGCAAGCCTACCCAAAGAGCAGCTCCTCGCAACTGAGCGGAAAAGGAGCCCAGGTGAGCCGGAGTCGGTGAGAGGACGCTATTTCACCTCACCTACCCCAGGTAAAACAAAAACTTGTGGACCAGCAGCCCCACCGCGGGCTTGACAGAGATCAGACTCCCTGAAAGAGCCGGAGAGCAGGACTGTGTAGAAGACAAACATCCCTTCATCAGGGTCCAGGCGCTCGCGTTCACTTAATGAGACAGAGGAGCCCGTGGGGCGGCACCCAGCCGCTGCTTTCCTCCCCGGCGTGACACGCTCTACCCAGTGATTCAGAGTGGCCACCCCTCCCTCATCCAACCCGAAACCCAGCCCCATGAAGAGCCCCGCTTGCCCCTCGCGTCTCTGAGAGACCGCGGCCGTCCCGGAGTCACAGCCGGGGCTCTGGAGCTGGGGTCACAGAGTAGGAGCTGGGGGGTGTGGTGGTGGGGGTCAGGCTCCGTCCAGCCTGGAAGGGCCGTGCGCTCGGACCCCCTCTCCGGTTCCAAGGTGGGTCTCCATCCTGGCGCAGGTTTCCGGGACGGGCGCCAGGTGTCCCCGGCTGTCCCCAAACACCAAGAAGTGCGGGCTGGACCCGAAGTTTGAAATGTTCCCGCTCCTTAGCAAAAGCTCTCCTAGCTGATGCTTCCCGCTCAATCTTCCCAGCAAAGTGCAGGAGAAGACCACCCCTCCCCCCGGCCCCCGCAGCGCCCCGAGCTTCCAGGCGAGCTCTGGGACCCTTAGCTTCCCAGGCCCCGGCCCCGTCCTTCCAGCTCCCGGGCGCTTTCTCCCCGTGCGGCCGCGGAGTCTCGACCTGAGCCCCGGG